>NW_009197684.1:0-30140 GCF_000690835.1 Fulmarus glacialis | reverse complement strand
CGCCCCCGCCAATCCCCTCCCCCTGCCCCCTTTCCCTTCTCTGCTGATTACCATAGCAGCCTAGTTGAGGTTACCTGAGCAATGTAGATGGCTGAAGGTAGCTAGGAAGAGTTTCAATCCAGCAATGCTGAATTCCTTGAAATATTTGAAAGCAAACTTGGAGTTACGCGTGTTACAAGAATTCTCATGGTATCGCTTAATTTCTTCCCCTCCTATTTCCCACAGTTGTGCTACCTTTACACAGACTTGTACAAGCAGACCAACTCCAAAGAGACTCGGCGTGTCTTCCTTGAGTTTTACCAGTTCTTCTTGGACCGAGCTGCAGTAGGTTCCAGTCCTTTCTCTCATTTTCAAGCATATCTAGCAAGTTGACTTTTACCTTTCTCCACTCTCCTGAACTGGAAAAAACTGAGGAGTTATTTAAGTCCAAAATAAAAAGTTTTTTTGTTTAAATGTTACCAGTGAATATAGCAAAATCAATGGTACATAGCCTCAGATGCCTGATAACTCAATAACTCACAGGGAATGCATTGTCTGATAGGCAAAATAATTTTGTGATATGTAAGCAAGCTCTAGCTGGTATACATTGCCTTTTAGTTAATAATTGCTGCATATATTGATGTGGCTCTTGCAAGGATTGGGAAATTTTATGTGTCTGTTGGAAAGCTTGAGAAACTTCTTCACTATCATGAATTGGACTACCAAATGGTGTAGCAGAGGCTAGTACTACTAGATGAAATAATCCTTGTGTAATATAATGTATATTCAGGATGGGAGTCTTCACCTTAATACCTTCAGGTGTTCAGGTTGTATGATTTCAGCTTGTATGTTTTGTACTGTGCATTTTATTGGGGTGGTGTTTGTTGTGTGCGTTCTCCCAGTCTTTCTTTTCTTTTGCAGAATCTAAAAGTTCCAGTTCCAGATGAAATCTCCTTAGAACTAGGTAGGGTGCTCTTGCCTCGGGTATCTATTTTTCCAGTTTCTACTGTCTGAGGCAGTCCAAGCAAGTTTCTGAAATGCAGTTAGGATTACTCCAAACATACGGTGTCGTGTGTTACAGGGAGAGACAAATAAATACTACTTATGTTTCTTGGGGAGAGCATAATGCGTGCTCTGATACATGCGTAAGTGGTTGGAAGCATTGGCCGTGTTGGCATGTACATTTTTTAGTATGACAGTGGATGTGACCAAAGCTGCTTACACTTAATGGACTGAAGTTCATGTTATCAGCAAGTGAAAGGCAAAAGGGTACTCTTGGATGGGTTAAAGTATACATGTGACTGTCTTTATTCTAAGGTGGAGAGGACTGTTCTGAAAAGAATAATCTATTAACTTTTCTTTTCTGACTTACAGACAGAAGAAGGCCAGAACTCCTTCCTGAAGAGCTTCATCGCCAGTTTATACAAACTATGCAAGATAAAGTCTGTCCAGAAGTTCAAAGAAATCTGGAAGATTTCAGGTAATAACAGTTATCTCTGTAGTTTTCTTTTAATTTGTACCTGCCCTCAGTCAATATGTCCAATACAGCGGAAGTCGAAACGTGAGGGTCATAGTAATTCATCTTGGACTGAATAGTAAGATACCACTAGAGAGGGCCTCCAGGGTCACCCTGTGACCAATCCTTGAATGTTTTTTGACACTGTGTTGCAAGTCATCAATTGCAATATCAATTTTAGAGGTTGGATTCTTCATTCCTTGAAGCTATTTGAGGCAATTTCAGAATATTGTTACTTAGGTGATGTTATATGAATCCTTCTTACTAATTGTGTTTATAATCAGCTTATATCTTTTTTTTTCCCCCTCCTTTTTTCCTTCCCGCTCCCCTTTGGGCATGGAATAATCCACTTTAGAAAGCTGTGATGGTCATATAGTAGAATTTGATAATTAACATACTTTACTAAGACAAGTGTCCAATAATGGACTTCATACCTAAAAATGTCTCAATTCAAGTATATGCTTCAAAGATACAGCCTGGGATGCTGCAAAAAGAGTAACTACTTTTTCTTGACCCTTGCAATGGCTGCCTCTTGATAAATATCATACAACTTTATCCCTCTGAAGGCTGTCTTAGCTAGGTTTTACAGTGAGTGCAAATGTTATGGAGAAATGTCATGACTTCTCCATTTTCATACAGAAAACCTGTTTGACATTTTGAACGTCAAGAGGTTGCTTTTCCTTGTTACAGGTCAGTATTCAATTTCAAGTGATGCTTCCCTCTCCCAATTTTTCAGGCAGAAACGTAGTATGGGATTGACCCTGGCAGAAGGAGAGCTAACCAAGCTGGATGCAGAAAGAGTTCGTGACCGGAATGCAGTGGAGAAGGAAAGAGCATGTGCAGAACAGATTATTGCTAAAATTGAGGAAGTGTTGTGAGTAACAGCAAGTATAATTGTGGGGGTAAAAAAGGTTCTACCCTGAACCTGACAACAGCAGAGCAGAGGAACTAGGAACTAGAAGCAATTTGACATCACTACATTTACATTGCTTCCTGTTTGCTATCAACGTATGTTTGAGTGATGATAACCAGAAGTAAGCTAATAGGTAAAGTCCGTACATGTTTTCAAGGAGGCTACTATTCAAATAGCAGAGGAAATGCTTCCATTGTCAGCTTGTGCGTTATTAGATCAGAATCCTTTTTTTGGGTTATAGAAACCTATAGCTTCAGAGCTCATTTTTTCTTCTAATGTGTGCTGAATCCAATTTTTCCAGCTGAACCTTCATTTTTGTTTACTCCCCGCCCCTGGCACTCCCTGGGACTTTCTAACATTCTAAAGGACACTTTGAACGCAACTGCTGATGCTCTGGGTGGATGTGACTGGGTGTCAATTGATTTTTTGAGTTTCGTTTTTAAATTCTTGTTTTTAGGATGACATCTCAGCCTTTGGAAGAAGATAAGAGGTAATGGAAGTTGTGTGGGCTTAGTCTGTGAAGTAAGAACCTCACTGCTGGCTCTGTGTTTTGCTGAGCAGAACAAGACAGCCCTCTGCTGGCTGTAGCCACAAACTCTCATTTTCTAAATCCCCTGGCATAATTAATTTGAATTCAGAGCATCAACCTCTTGCTCTCAACCTCTTCTTATTCTGAAGTTTGTTGCCTTTGTTTCAGATCTGAAAAAGTTACTGTCGCTGAGAGTTCATGTTTCTTTTGGTTTTGTTTTGTAGCTGTTTCAATCTGGTCTAACATTTATTTTCTGTATGTGCCTTGCCTTGTTCAGTTTGCATGTATACAGCTGTCTGGGTAGACTTTACTATACTCTTTACAGCAACCATACCTCTTACTGTTGCTTATTTTTACCATAACTCAAAACTACAATGTGACTTCAAATATGTATTTAGTACATTATTTTAGGACCTTCTGTGTAATTCTCAAAATTTCATTTTTACTTCCTAGGCTGGTATGCCTTTTATATACTCCATCTTTTGTTTACAAGAGGAAAAATTCTGATATTGGCTGAGTCTTTCCCATTGCCTGTGATAGTTTGTTTCATATTTAAAAAAAAAACAGATGCCAAGTTCTTTTAATCTAAAAATGATTAATTTCTCAATAGAACCTTTGCATGTGACCTTTTTCATTTTCTTGACAAAATGTGTTTTCCCCAATACATTTCTCCTTATCCTCCATCTTCTTTTTTTTGGTATATACTTGGCAGTTCCACAATGCAGTATGTGATTCTTACTTACATGAAACACCTGGGAGTCAAAGTTAAAGAACCTCGGAACCTGGAGCAGAAGCGTGGCCGTATTGGTTTCTTGCCAAAGATAAAGGTAGTAGTGTTGTGGCCAGAGTGCATTTGTTTAAAGCTGCCCGGCATGGGTGCTTCGTTAGAATTCAAAATCCACTTTTGCATGACACATTAGAAGTTGGTATGATTTTACAGTCTTCATTGCTACATCAAGAGGATCTGGGATTACTGAGCTGCACAGAAAACCTAGCAGTTGAAATTGGGTTCTACTTACGTTTTCAGACACGTGAATTAGAAATGAATCGCCTTCTTTCTTCCTTTTTCTGTACGCCTAATTCTAACTGCTTGTTTTTCACAGTTCTAGCCTTATTAAAACTGTGTGTGTGAGATGTTTCATATAATACAACCTTGAATCACTTGAGGATTTCATTAAGGCTAATCAGGCTGTTGGCCTGTATACTTTTACTTTTCTTCTTGAGAAACTTGCCAAAAACTCATGCTGCATGATGCAGGAAAGCTACTCTTCCTGCCACCCACACTTTCCCAGTTATAGAATTAATTTTTCCACCAAAACTCCATCTCTGTGGGTGTGTTCAGTCGTCTCCCACAGTATGGAGGTGTATCTGGTCACAGTAGCTACTTACTTTCATCAGGATTCCAGCTTCCTTTGAAATGTTAAGACTGTTATGAGCAGTTCTGCACTGACAGTGCGAAAAGGTTAGATCGAGTGCTTGCAACCTTTCTGAAGTGGTAAGATAAGTTGTATTTCTCTGTCCCAGATTAGAGTCTGTATGCTTGTGGAGGTTTGGAGTCACAAGATGTTGTGCCTTAGAGAAACAAGGTGCTACTGGCCGCTGTAAAATTGGTCTCTTACCCTAGGGAGGAGAGTGGTTTCTAGCTCCTGCTAAGTTAAAAATGGGGTGTGTGAGTTTTTTTGCTTATAACAGATATATCACTTAAGACACTGTGGCTCCCTGCTGCTAACCTTGTTAGACACCACTCATACTCTGTCCGTAGGCAGTCTTTGCCTCTGATGCTGTAGGATCTTGACCTCTCAATAACTTGTTAGAAATAAAATTCTTTTGTACCAAACTCCTGCAGTTTTAAAGAATTAGTCAATATCTCAGTAAATAACTGAATTTGAAGAAATGAGTGATCTGTTTGCTTTGCTTTTCGTTGTTGTATATTAATTGCAGCAAAGTATCAAGAAAGAGAAAGAAGGAGAGGAAAAAGGAAAGAGAAGAGGCTTTCCTAATATTCTGGGCCCACCAAGGAGACCGAGTCGACATGATAGCAGTGCAAGTATGTCAGACAAGGAAATACATGTTCCCTAACTGTTGGTCTGAAAGCCAGATAAAGTCTGCTGTCTTTTAAAAATCCATACATATGCTAAGAAGACTCAGTAAACTTTTTGTTTTTAAAACATGGTTTTGGAGACATACAAACCTAATTTTGTCCTGAAATGCTTCCTCTCTTCATTGCTGAAAACAGGTAAAAGCTCTTTCAGCAATATAATGGCTCTGTGTTTCTTTAGTTGGCAGAGCCATGGAAATGCAGAAGCCCCGCCATCCAAAGCACTTACCTGCAGCATCTTCTGTTAGCCCAGAGCCACCAGATTCTAGCA
Organism: Fulmarus glacialis; assembly: GCF_000690835.1. Lineage (NCBI taxonomy): Eukaryota > Metazoa > Chordata > Aves > Procellariiformes > Procellariidae > Fulmarus > Fulmarus glacialis. The sequence continues at coordinate 24,834 of NW_009197684.1, read as the reverse complement.
AGATGCGCCAGAGTGGATCCTCCAGTGATGGAACAGATGCGCCATACCCACCTGCCAACCCAATGTCTCCTTTGGCAATGGGTCCCTTTTCCTCTCCAGAGGGAAGCAAGGACAGCGAAACAGGTAGGATGATACTACCAGAGAGGAATGATTAAAGATTGCGTTGTGAACGGGATATGCAAAGCACAGTTCTGATGCAACAAATTTGACAAATTAGGAAATGTTTTTATATCATTAGACACGATCTTCCTTGTCTTAGTCATCTTTTCTGCCTTAGTCTCTGGTTCAAATTAGGAAATCTTATCATGGCCAGAAATTGTTGTTCAGTGGGTTCTATTACTGTCACATTGGATCATCTAACAGGAAAAAAACCAGTCTCAGGTGCCTGCTTTTGTACGCACAAGTCAGTGTCATCTGGAAACGTTTCTCACTGGGATTTTTCCTACCAACCTAGGAATTCAGTTCCTCCAGCTCTAAGCTGAAATGAGGCTGTGAATCAAGAGACTATGAAGAGGCTGTAAGTTCTCTAATGTACTCTAATTTGGTACGGTTCTTGACGTTTCGTACTTATTCTCTGTTTAGGTTTGAAGCAGACTGGAGAAGCTCCACCTGCTAATGACTGTATAGATGGCACACCCCGCACGCCTAATAATACCTTTGAATTCCCATCTCCTTTGGAAAACTTGCAGGAGGAGGAGGGAGAATCAGAGAGGTAACTATGGTGCCCTGGTTGCTTGAGCCTTGGAAGAGAGTCGATGTGACAACGGCTGTTGGATCTTAGTCCATAAAACTATTAGTGATAACATTTGTATTGAATATTATTGGTAGAAGTAGGAAATGCTGGTCTGTGTCTGCTACTGTGGTAGTACTAGAAAACTATATATCAGGAGGGTGAGGCTGACAGATGGACAAAAAGTTCTAGTTAGGAGATTAGGCCTTTACTCTGAAGTTATGCTGAATGTCAGAGTGGGGTGAAAGTCTTGCATGAGCTTCCCTAATAATTTCTTTTGTTCTTTGCAGAATGGTTGACATGGGAACACCAAAGCCTTTTCGCAAGTGAGTATGCTTATAAAGGTTTGAACTTCACTGAATTTGTTTAGATTTTAATAGGTTATGAAGTAGAACGCAGTAGTGTTCACTGATCTGAGCCAGTACAATTGTCTGCGTGATCTTTCCTTTTCTTAAATAACGCATATATGAAATGAGACACTGGCATCCGTATATAGGACGGGTGGAGTGAATCGTATGCAGATAAGCCCTTTGATCTATGAGTGAAATACAGTGATTGTTGTATCTACTGATTTGAATTGATGGGTTAGATTTCTACATTTTCTTTTTAAATCTCTGTATTGCTGTTAGCTCTGTATCTTCAGATAGATGGAGGAAAGAAATTGTAACCTGCCCTTTCACCGACTTGATATTTGACTTCAAGCAAATTATTTTATCTGTATCATTAAAAGGAGGGTTATGGAAATACTGTAAGAACAGATATTCACTCTTAGTTGTTCTGTAAAGGGCAAAATTAGAAAATGTGCCTATAGATTCAGACATCTGTCAGCCTCCAGCTGTTATGGAGAGCATATTCATAATGCTTTACAACTGATATATATACTTAGATTTTTCTCTTCTTTCTTCCTTACAACTATGCCTAAAATGGGAAGTATCTGACATATTTTTTCATTTTAGGATGGACAGTGTTGGTTTCGCAGATGTACAAAGTGAAGATGAGCTATATGATTTTGACATGGACATGGACCCTCCCAACTGGCAGCAACTTGTGAGCCGTGAAGTGTTGATGGGGCTGAAACCGTATGAAATCAAGCGCCAGGAAGTGATTAATGGTGAGATGGATATTTTTTCCTAGCTCACCAAGCACAAAGTTGAAACCTGTCCTCTGGAGCTCTGAAGTTCTTAAATTTTAAAACTAAGTCTTTCTTCACTGATCTGCTCAAAGTGGTGGCCATCTATTGCTTCTGGTTTGCAGAGTTTGTGTGTATGAAACAACTTCTTGTTACTGAAAAATATCCTCAGATGAGACTGATCCAGTCCTTAGAAAAGAAATAAACAATATTAAGTGGTTTTACACTGAAAGGCCAGTTTGCAATATCATGTTCTATAAAAGAAAGCAAGAGGCACTGTCTAGACCGTTGGAAAGCACATGATACAAATGGAAAGCTACTACCAAACTTCATCTTCAAAGCTTCGTTTCAATTTCAGGTCTTGCAATCCTGCAGAACACTCTGTGTGGCTATATGAGCTGCTAAGAGCTCACTGTTTGTTTGGGGTAAATTATGAGTCACGAATCAATTGGTTTCTGTGTTCTTTCAAACATGGAAGTATAGTGGAGCATGGCTCCATTTTGGAGCAAGCTGGAATATGGACCAGCAAGGGAAGTGTTGGTGAGGGAGACTTTTCTAAGTTCATACATCTGACTTCTGTTTGCTTCACATTTGGATCCACGTTGCCACACCTCTTTAAGTAGGTAGTTACAATCCTGCTTTTCCCTCTCTCTTCAGAATTGTTTTACACTGAGAGAGCTCATGTCCGCACGCTGAAGGTTCTGCATAATGTCTTCTACCAGCGAGTCACCCGGGAAGGGATCCTGAACTCCAGTGACAAACGGAAAATCTTTTCAAATCTGGAGGATATCCTTGGGCTTCATGGTAAGAGCAGCTGAGATGCCTTTCAGCTTTGCATTCTCAGCTGGAATTCTGGATACAAATATCTGAAAAATTTAAGCAAGTTGACCCTGAATCAAGAGGCAACCTCATACAACACTTCAGATGAAAAAGAATACTACAGCTGTTCTTCCTTTTGCACACAGTTTTTCTATTTCTGATTTACAAAGATATTTTGATAAAAAATGGATGTGTCCAGTGTTTCAGATACTTGCTTTTTCTTATCTGTGTACACAGACTCTTTTGTGCTGATTCATGCTTTGATAAAAGGAGCAATGCTTTGATGAATGGTCTTTATGGGTCAATGTTCAAAACGTTACAACTGTTGTTGAAGAGAATATGAAAACAAATTTGAAAAGATTTGATGTCCTGCAGGTGGTTTTGATGGGCAGCCCTTCCTAATTGTTTAGAGAAAGGACAGTTCAAATGAATTCAAAGAATCAGAATGTCAGCTCTGCCACTGAATAATCAGTTGTATAATTTTATGCAGATGGCTTAAAAGATAAAGATAAGACTGGAAAGGTTCTTAGGGGTCATGTGAAGACAGGTGAGGCAGAAGTGCAAGGGAGTTATATAACATTTTCTTAGATATTCTGCTAAATTTATTATGTTGCAGGACACTTTTCATTTTTTTTTTTTAATTTAATTGAAATTATTGCAAATCTAGTCTGTTCCTAGAATAGCTTTTATTTTAAAATAAATGCTGAAAATTAAGCAAACAATTTGAGCAGTATTAATAAAATTTACTTTTTTTTTTTTAAAGTTGCTTTGAATGATCAGATGAAAGCTGTCCGAAAAAGGAACGAGACTTCTGTTATTGACCAAATTGGGGAAGACTTGCTTTCCTGGGTAAACCCTTTTTTGCTTTCTTGTACTTGAAAATAATGCTTCATAGAATGACAAACAGAGTCAGAGGTTAGTGAAGGTAATTCCCAGCTAATAGGAACTGAAGTTCTTAGAGTTGTCATTTCTATGGACACAACACAGAGCTAGAGAATGAGGGATGAAGGAAAGCAAGAAGAATTCATAGGATTTTCATTTGGCTAGAGATAAGAGTAAGTTAAGGAAGAAAAAATAATTTTGTTACGGTGTGTGGGTAGAGTAGAAAGGTAGTTTTGGAGACAAAGTTGAGAGTAGGATTTTGAAAAATGTAATAGCACAATTTATTTCAGTAACAGTGAAATACAAGTCTTGTGTTGCCTGTGGTGCAGTTAAAAGATAGTTAAAAATACTGGTTTCCAATCCTAGAATATACATAGCTGAACCTTTTCAAATTTATAGCACTGTTGCAGGCTTCCTTTCTGAGATCCAAATGACAGGAGCAGAAGTGATGTAGATTCTGTAAAAAAAAAAAATTCTCTCTCAGGAATCTCCCAGTTTGTTGTTTGTTTTCAAGCCTACTTAATTCAGAATTCAAGATTGATCTGCTTATTCTTTTCAGCTCTTCATGCAGAAGTGTCTTGTGGTGGTTTTTTTTGTATTCCACTATTTGTCTAGTATTCCAGAAAAAAAAGAAGAAAATGAAAATCAGATGTGGCTGGTAAAGAAACACCTCCAACCCTTTCAGTTCTCCTGTGTATTATGAAAAGCAAGAAAATACTTGCTAGAGCAAGCTAGACCTTAAGCTAATAGTTATATGCCCTTGCGTAGTGTTCTGGCTAAGTGGCTATCTTCAAATCAGGATCTCATTCTCCAGAGTGAGTATTTTCAGGAGTTACTACGCTGCATCACAGGCTGGGTAGCAGGAATAGGAAGAGTTGCAGTTGCAGTGACAGATTAACCATCTGTCATCTGCGGCACATTTCTCAGCCCTGCTCATGGCTATCGTTTCGCCTGGCCATGTCTTTTTAATACTTTTGCTTAGGAAATAAGATGTTATGTTATATTCTTGTGTTTAAGCATGGGTGTCCCTGAGAAACAAGATAACCTTTGGTCTTGGCTTTGCTGACCAACAGTCTGGTAAATAATCCCTTGTCATTCATCTGAGTGCAGTTTTTTCTGCTCTCCTTATGGCTGACAGTAGAGACATGGCACTGTATTCTCTCTCTGAATCAGCAGTGCATTTATGGAAAGGATTGGATGTGCTAGGGCTGGAGACAGGAGAACTGTAGAGTTTGAGATGTAAAGGGGTTCCTCAGTAGACTGGGAAGACAAGGCCTTAAAAACAGGATGGAAATTACTTCTCATATTTTGCCAGTAATTCCTTTCTTCCCTGACGAGACCAGTTCTGCTACATGGCTATATGTCTGTTGAAAGTGGCACATGCTGAACTTGAGTCTGTCTAAATTTGGCTTTCTTGGCTTTCTGGCACAGTTTAGTGGACCAGCAGAGGAGAAGCTGAAACATGCAACTGCCACTTTCTGCAGTAACCAGCCCTTTGCTCTAGAGGTCATCAAGTCACGCCAGAAGAAGGACTCTCGCTTTCAGACTTTTGTGCAGGTGAATTTTATACAAGGGTTTGAGTTGCCTGAGGATGTGGCTGGTGGCCAGCATAGCGTAATGAATGGTTGTAGATAAAGTTATTGTAATTAATGACTTCATGTCTAACATTGTCTTCAGATTGGGATCATTTCCAATACTGTATTTATCTCTGCTAATAATTTCTGGAAGGAGGAACCTTTAATTCTGGGCAACACAGAATGTTCTGATAGAACGCAGGAAAGCACATGCTCTCCCAGGCAGGAGATGGCATCTCACTTGAGGTGGCTGTTTCCCAAGGATGAGTACTTCTTGGGGAAAACTGCTTATAGTAGTGCAGTTTTGATGCATGCCACAGGCAGAAGACAGATGATACATATCTATTCTGCCTGCCAGGAAAGGGGCTTGAATATATGTGGCATTTGGAGGAGAGAACATTATCTTCATTACCACAGGCTGGGAAGAACTCTGGTAATACAAGGGTTGAGGTTACGTTGAAAAATGTACTGTAGTTTTGCTATAGCGTGAAAGCCTAAACTGATGTCTTCCCTGTATGGCAGTGACTGAGATTGATTGGAGATGGTACCAGGCCTCTGTGAAGTAATGAGGGAAGGAAGCCGCTGCTTTTGTGATGAGCCTTTCCTATATGTAATTGCAAATGGAGAGGGGGTGTGTTGTCTGAATGATAGATCTTGGCATTTCTTGTCTTGTATTTAATTACTGGAAAGTAAAGTAATAGACATTTATGTGGTGAATAGATGTTACACGTTCAGGTAATTATAGTCTTAATAAAAATGACAAATGTAGTTATTGTGCTGTTTAATTTTAGGATGCTGAGAGTAATCCACTGTGTCGCCGGTTGCAGCTGAAGGATATCATTCCCACAGAGATGCAGAGGTTGACTAAGTACCCCCTTCTGCTAGATAACATTGCTAAGTACACAGGTAAAGCCTTTCCACTAGAGCTTGTGCATGCATCTCTGCAGGTTTTCTAGGCAAATGTGATTCCAAAGCATGTGTTGAATAACAGTTCAATTCTATGGGTCACCATCTGTTTTCATTGTGACCTCCCTCCTGCCTTCCACAAAGGAGGGCAGGTTAAAAAAAAAAAAAAATCTCGTCTTTGTTTCTAAATTAAATTCATTTTCCTTCTTAGGAAAAAACCAGGAAATTCAATGTGAAATAAGTGAATGACAGTCTGCATTGGGTTGTAGTGTATGTAGAGTGCGATTATAATCATTTAAATGTAGTTTTAAAAAGTTAGGGGAGGAGAATGCTGAAGTTTTGAAGATAAACCAAACCGCTCTGCTTATGAAAGTTACAGGCAAAACAACTTAATTTACTATTAGCTTTTGAAGAAGGAAACCAGGAAACCTGTCTCCTCTCCACCCTCCAGTTCCTAGCCTGTTTCTTAGTTTTACACTATTACTGTTGTTAACGGTTTTTTATAATTATGATAACTAAACAGAAGTGAAGAAAATATTTTCTCTGCACCCTTATATTTCTAATTGTATAAGAGTATGTGATAATGTCAATAGCTGGAATTACATTCAGAAGAAAAAGAAACACAGGAAAAAGAGCGGGTATTGTGTAACTCTTCCTTTTTACATGCTCTTAGCAACCAAAACTTTAGGAATTTACTGAGAGGCAAGTTGCATTTGTGCTCTTGTTCTGAATAACCATTAGCATGCCTGTTCTTTCTGTAATTTTCTAGATATATTCCTTTCTACAGTCTTGAATAAGGAAATAACTAGAAAGAATTCAGCCGCTAAAGAGGATATTCTATTTGTTTCAATAAATTGGTTTTCAATAATAAATATGCTCTGATAAAGATTTTTTCCTTGAATTCAGGACATTAAGATAGCTAAATCAAACTATTAAGAGAAAACACATTTAAGCGAATTCTAATTTCCATGTAGATGCATTTGAGAGAGAAAAAGAGTAAGATCTCCAATAACAGAAAACCCTAATCGTCCATTACTAACATAAAAATGCAAAGAATGAAGAATCTAATAAAAACCTATCAAGTTATGCCATTGCTTAAACAAGCTTGGATAGGCAGGGCATACTTCTGAGTAAGGAAGAAAAAAGGGAAGTATTACAGAATCTAAGTAAAAATCATGTAGTGTCATGTAGTGTTAAGGCTTATGGCAAATCAACATGTTTCTTTAAGAAGAGAACAAAAAGCAGATAATACAGAACAAATTGATTTTTTTTTTTTTTTAAGGTCAAGGTTTTCTTGTTATCAACTAAGGGTGGGTTTTTTTTTTTTTTTTTTTAATCAGTCCTCAGTACTATTTGTTCAAAATTCCCAATATCTGGGAAAAATGTGCACTCAGAGTGCAATCTGACCTACACCCCTAAAGTCTGATCTAAAACAAGCTTCATATAAAAATCTTGGATGTTATCAATACAATGTCAACTAAGAATTTGAAAGAGATTGAACTTGGAAAGAAATACTTTCATACACAAGAGACACCAATAGAATCTTAATCTTCCTCATCTCTTGAATCTCTAAAGCACTACAGAGTGTTTTCATGTTCTTGCATGTTCATCCATGTTCAGCTAGGATGTGTTACATTACACAGAAATATGTTACAATATATATCCAGCATAACAGGCGAAAATATGATTAATAATACCACAGAATGCCTTTTCAGGTTTACTAGCAGATACCTGCTGCAGTGTAATTTCGTTACTCATAAAAAATATACTGCATTTACAAGTTCACTCTAATCATAATTAGGAAAGCATGTAATACTCCATTACCCTTGATGTACTTGTTTATTTGCCTGCTAACTAAATTCTTAATGTAGCTTGTGGTAGTGAGAATTGATGGAGTTCACTTGTGTCTATCTGCGTATGATCAAGTGACATTGACAAAATAACTCTTGTTTGCTCTTGCTGTAATAAAAGACTGTTTTTTATAATCAGGCTGCATGAATGTAGCCAGAGATACTTTTTTCCTAAGCTGTCAAAATAAATGCAGGCTATCTGGATGGAAAAAGTTATTATGTAACACATTTTTTTGATGTTTTGTGTTATGTTTCTTTCTCTGTTTCTCTCTCTTCCAAAATAAATAAATAAAAAGGATTGTGAGAAATGCAGAAGCCAGTAGTCAGTTGCCGAATCCTGGGACTTTGGCTAGCTGGCTGCGTGTGATCTTAAATATCTACCCCAAGACTCTATGATGTACCATGATGGAGTCTTATTAAACTTCATTAGATTTCTCAGAATATTTCTCAGATTGATGTTTGTGGAGTGAATGGTTATCACAAGCCCCTCAAAAAAGGGAGAGTGACAAGTGCTGTGCTGTGTACAGTGATCATCAGAGGCTAGTGTCTTGTGCAGAGCAGAATGGATTCTGTCCTGTCACAAATCTACTTTTGTCATTTCACCTTTGAAATGCAGTGCTTTTGTTGATAGGCTATTCTGAGAATTTAAGTTCTGTTTCTCAAATTTGTGGTCAGCAAACTGCACTAGATTTCTGACTTTTTCAACCTTTATTGGAAAGCATTACTACATTTCCTTTTTCTCTTGCAGAACTGCCTGAAGAGAAAGAGAAAGTGAAGAAAGCAGCAGATCATTGTCGTCAGATCCTTAACCACGTGAACCAGGCTGTCAAAGAGTCTGAGAACAAGCAGGTAGGAGGTGAACGGAGTGAGCATCAAGGGTTGGGGAAAAGAGGGTTAAAGGGCAACAAGATGTTTAAGGCACCTAGAGTCACCTAGTGACTTTATATTGTGCTTAAAGATGTTTTGCGGCACAGGTATTCTTGTAAGAGGAGGAATCCTGGGCATTTGGGAACGTGTGGAAGTACTCATGATTGCCTGCACTCTGATGCTAGTGAGTTTCGCTAATCAAAGTGACCATCTTCATTGCATTTTCTGCAGCATTTGGAAGATTATCAGCGTCGTCTTGACCTGTCCTACTTGAAGCAGTCTGAGGATCCCATGATGGATGAGTTCAGGGTGAGTGACAACATTGAAGCAATCTCTATGTAAATCGTGATTGCAACCCTGTTATTCAGTTTGTGGCTTTTTCTACTACAGTCTTCTGATGTACCATCAAATGGTCTTTGAAGATAAATATCTCTATACAAAAATTAAAACCATTAGTCTCAGAAATTTGAGTTTTGCTACCTTCCTGAAGATCTCTATGGGTATAATAACTTGGTTTCTTCACATAGAAGTGTTGATGAAGCTTGTAAGTTCTGTGCAACAAATCTTAATGGTCCTCAAGTTAATGCTTTTCTGTATCACAATAAGAGAGAGCTGGTGGACGATAAATCTTATTATGGATATATATCTCGCACGATCATGTCTTAGGTGTGCTGTTGGAATTGGGGAGGCCTCAAAGAGCCATGAGGTGTAGCAATGGAGTTGGCTTTAAAAGAAGAGCTTATACACAGGCTGATATGTATAGGAGATCCACAGGTCAGCCAAATAAAGTCTAAGTCCAGTGCTAAAAGTACTGTGTTCTAGGGCCCTGTAAATTCGTGCAGTTACATTAGTGAAGCTGGTTACTTGCTGTCAACATCCTTGGAGTAGGACTAACTTTATGAAATTTTCATGTTTCAGGGGAATGATGAGCACCAATAGGCACTTGCAACTTGAAACAAATCTTTTCTTTTTTCTTTCACACATGTTCCAAATAGGTAGCTTCTACACAAGGACTCTTCTCCATTTGCTTCTGCACCTTTTCCTCATGATTTAGTACTTTATCCCCAGTTCTTAATTTTTGCCGCTGTCTATTCCTCTGTCTTGTATGGATTCTCTGTTGTTTATTTATCACTTCCCTATCTTCTCCAAAGTCAGTGTGTATCCAAAGAAATTTTTATATGAAGACTCCTCTATAAAACTGTGTCATGTATCCTTCCACAAATAAACTTGCAAGCATTTAGTTAGGAAATGAAGAACTTACTGGCAGTTATGAAATCTTGCTGTCATTGATTGTAGACTCTGCGACTTGGAAGGAATGACTTGTGAAAATTGTCACTTCTGCTTGCCTGCAGATCTAAATGTCACAAGCACTGAAATGACTGAAGAATCCATTGACATTATAAAGTCCATCAGATCATTGGAATGATTTGTATATCAGTATATCATTTGTAGGCACACTTAACTTGCAAATCAAGTGCTGAAGTGTTAACCAGTTGTAATACTAGAACTCCAAACTTTCGATGGGATATTGGAAAAACTCCTCCTAGAAATCAGATGACATCCTAATGCCTTAGTAGCTTGACTTAGTAGAAAAACTCTCTACCCTGTGGCCCCAACATCTGCAAAAGAGCAGTGAATGAGGAAGAGTGATAACAAACACTTCTCACAAGATTTTGGCTTACAAGCATACCCTAGTCCTGCTACACATTTCTTTTACCAGACTGGGTTTAGCTGCTTGTCTCCAAACTGGAGTGCCCATTCTAGTCTTCCCTCTGACATTCCCATGCTTTACCATTACTTGGTTCCACAGAAATTTCATAGTGCTACTTTTTTTCTTTCCTCTGGTGACAGAACTTGGATCTAACGAAGAGAAAAATGCTTCATGAAGGACCTCTAATTTGGAAGGTTAATCGTGACAAAACTATCGGTGAGTCCTATTCCATCAACTGACTTAGTTGGGTTTGTGTGTGTTTGCTGAGAAGGAAAGAGAAAACATTTCTGCAGTTTCCAATTATGATTCTTACTGCCACCTAAAATAATGCCTGTGTGTTTCTCAGAGCTGATTAAATTATTCTTGTCAATTCTGAAATGTGCTGGAGTATCATTAAGGCCATGCAGGGACACAGCAGTCAGTCATGAGATGATCCAATTCCATCTGTAGCTTTCTGCTGTAGTTTTGATGAGGAAGATTTGCAAGCTTTGCCTAGAATGGCATAGCACTGATTACTGCCTCTGCATGAGTAATCAAAAATGCAGCCTTTTTCTTTCTGCAGGGGTGTGATATAAAACTATGAATCTTTAACTCATTCTGGGTTCTTTTGCACTCTGTGCAGATCTCTATACTCTGCTTCTGGAGGACATTCTGGTGCTGTTGCAGAAACAAGACGATAAACTGGTACTGAAGTGTCACAGTAAAATCTTGGCATCGACAGCTGATAGTAAACACACCTTCAGTCCTGTCATCAAATTGAACACCGTTCTGGTTCGTCAGGTGGCAACAGGTCAGTGTAACCAATTGAGAAAGCAAAAGAGGAAGCCAAAAATGAAGATTAGATCAGTTGAGGATAGATGTTTTTGTCTAGGGTTCCAGAGTAGTACATGGAAAAATGCGTAGGCTTAATTCTTGGTTGTCCAACATCTTGCTTTGTATGTATGAGCTGTTTAACTTCTTTGCATCAGTAATAGGCATGGCTTGAGTTTTAAATAGACGTCTAAATTAAAGTACTCTGGTTGTATTAGATGAAAGGTACTCTAGAAATTATTAGGAGGGAGAAGAGGAGAAATAAATCTGTTTCAAAATGGTTTGGGCAGCAACGGCTCTTTTCTTTCAGGACTAATAGACAAATTTCCCGATGGGGAAAGATCAATGTTTGTATATTATAGTGTTGGAGGGTTTTCTCATGAGCTCTTCTTTCATTGCCTCTGGTTGGGGTTATGCCCAGTTTTAGGAATTTTCAGAAAGCTATGTGGGACAAGGCATCTAGTTAAATTCTTCCTTCCCTGTGTTGCTTCAGATAACAAAGCTTTCTTCGTCATCTCCATGTCAGAAAATGGCGCTCATATTTATGAACTGGTGGCACAGACTGTTTCAGAAAAGAATGTGTAAGTAATTGGTTCAGCTCCATCTGCTGCTTGATTTGTTGTACTTGAGAGATCTTTTACATCTGCTTGCCTGTAGTAACTGTGCAGGTGTCCATGAATTACCTGAGTTTCTCCTCTAAGTTTAGCTGAAAACATAGCTATGTTGGCCTGTGTAGGAAGTATCCAAGGATAGTCTCTCCCAACACACATATGTTAGTGAGCGTATGTGTGTGGATATACACGCATGTGTATGAAAAAAAACACCCCATACATACACTCAGTGCTTCTGTTGTTGTTGCTTGCTGTCTGGCTCACTCCAACCCCTTTTCTGACCTCAAAAATGCTTTTCTTTACCTTTGCAATTCTGGTCTTATGTGACTGACTGCCAGATAAGTAACTGAAATAGTCCTGCATCTTCACGCAGAACTGGTTAGCCTTGCAGACTTTGATACTAGCATCTTAAGCACTCTATTGCATTAATTTGATTCCCTAGCTCAATGCTTTTTTTCCTCTTTGGTAGAAATGCTTTTCTTCTAAAGTATAAGCAGGGCATAGGCTTATTTGTATGATACATAGCAACTGTTCTAGTGTGTCATATATGAAACTCTTCAGTAATATGTGAAATGTTACTTAATGCTTTTGTATGTATTTATATATAAAATAACTGCCTCACCTGACAACTCCTGCTAAGGTCCTGTCATTCATTTCCTTCTGCTGAAGAGTATCCTGGTGAGGTGAACATTATGCTGTGGTGCTTCACTTGTGGCTGCAAGGTATTGCTGAAGAATTGAATGTAACAGAATTAAAAAAAAAAAAAAAGAAAGAAAAAAAGATATTTCTGTTGATAAGAAAAGCAGTAATAATATTAGCTGGATTTAAGAGGTGTTAAATAGAAAAGTATTCATTATGCTTCACATCTTGCATGTTTTTATTTGATGCTTCTACTGCAGATGGCAGGACCTTATCGCTCAGATGGCAGGGACCGTGAAAATGGGGCGTGCCAGAAGAGTGATCCCATTACCACAGTCAGGACCTGGCGAGTAAGTAAAAGTAACAGGAGAAAGAAGGGCTGTTTTTTTTTTTTTTCCAATACCCCTTCTTCTGCTCAAAGATTGCCAGCCAAAGCACGGATTCTCATGCAGCGATTCAGATATATGTAACTAAAAGAAGGTGTTCATTCTTTCCTCCCTGCAGAGAAGAGCGTGAAGAAGAGGAGCAGCAGAAGCTCAAAGAGCAGCATGACATTCCTGCCAGTAGTCTACAAAGTCCAGGTAAAACAGTGGTCCAGGTAAATGGTATCGGTAGATTTGCTACATGGAGTGCAAATGTGTCAAGCCATATTTGGTAAAGCCATATTCCTTGTGGCTTGCGGATCTTTTGGTAGCTTTGACATTTTTCTGGAGAGGAATGATTTCTTTGCAAGTCATGTAGAGAAGTGGTACTGAACCTCTTGGAAACGTACTTCTTACTATTTCCATCTGTTTTATAAATTGCTAGGAAAAATTCTTTTTTTCCCCTGGAAAGAATTGGCCTTTTACCAAGCCCATGTTCAAGAACTGCATTTTTTAGTGTTTTCAGAGATTTCTGTGTAAAGCAGAATTTTCTGCGGTTTATCATCGTATTTGACATAGTTGTGTAACCTGAATGTATGTTTTCTGTTTACTAGATAAAGATTTGGGCCTTGAATCTCCCTTAATACTGAATGCTCAGTCTTCTTCGCCCATCATGTCTGAAAAGTCCAAGGTAGAAAGTCTTCTTGTGTCAGAAAGACAGTTTGATAAAGTGCAGCAGGCAGACCTGACACTTAAAGATTCCTCTGCATGCTATGAACACGCAACCACCAGTTTACCTTCGGTGTCAGAAGGGCAGTGGGCATTGGATGCATTAAGGAACTGTAAGTATCTGTGGGCAGTGTCTGGGGGGATGTGATTTGGAGATGGAAATTCTTAGGTCATCCATCTAAATCAGTGAGCTAAAATAAAATCTAAAGCCCATTTCTATTAAATATCAATTCTCTCTGTGCTGTAGATCACAGCATAGCAAAACAAAATGGATCTGACAGCAAGGAATTCTAAGTTCTGAATTCATATACTGGCCCTTTCTTTGGCTTTAGGCATCTCATTGTTTTTCTGTGTTTTTCTCATGTATAAAATGATGGTGGTAATGAATTGTTACTGTCCATGAAGTGCTTTGATGACAAAATGATACTGCAGAACTTTGTGCAGTGCTGTACAGTGCCATTGCTAGTGAGCAGTTTTTTAAAAGGCAATGCAGTTAGCCTGTGGACTTATTTTCATAGCACTGGAGCAGAATAGGAGAGGTTGCATGAGTTGCAGAATATGATTTTACATTTTTTTTGTAAAATCCTGCAAACAAGATTGGATATATGTGAGCTTGACAAAGTCTACGTTCAGATTTTCTGAGGACTTGGGAGGTGGTTAGGGGACTTGGGCATAATTAGATCAACACTTGTGTGTGTTGAAAAGAAATTTTCCTGATGGACAGATTATTCTGTAAAATTGTTTATATAAGATTTTTAATCACTTCCTCTGTTTTCTGGTATACCTCCTTTCAGAGGAAGAATGCAGGGCTGTGCAACCTACTTGATAAGATCTAGCAGTGCAATTCCTAAATATAACTTCCTAAAATTTGAATGAATTAATTAATCCGTATATCTCTTCTTGGCAACTGTGAAAGGGACACAAAGTCCCTCAATTGTACTTGGAGGGAATAGTCTGTATTGCTTCTCTGTGGGTCATTTGCTTTTAGCAAAATGCAGAGCATTCATATCCTTGGCCCGAATTCCCTCTTCCATCTCTCTGTACAAGTAATGACAGTTCTCTGCAATCTAATAGTTTATCTTGGATCTTTTGATCCACTTATGCTTCTCCTTATAGAATTCAAAGTCCTTTTCTAATTCTGAATGCTGTACAAATGTTCTTGGTACTTGTTTTCAGAGACCAGTGATAAGATAATCTTAGTCTGTGGGGTGTGTAAAGATAGTTTTAGTGACCTAGCACCTCATGACTATTCAGACTTAGAAGAGCAGCCCTCTAACAGCAGCAGTGGGTCACTCGCATTTTGACAAGAGCCTTCCACTTAGATGAGTGACTGTTCTGTTGTATGAAATCATAGTTTATCTTGGGTGTTACATGAGCATTATATGGTGAGAATGAACAGTGTTCTTATGCTCTTGACAGTATCATATTTTTGTTTTGAACAATGTGTCCTTATTATGAAGTGTTTGGTTGGGATAATTTGAGAGCTAAAGGAATGTGGGTTGAAGTTCAAACAAGCATAAATTTGCATGAAATTTTAGGGAAAATGTCTTCAATTTTTTTGATCTGTCATTTCAAAGTTGAGTGGAATATTCGCAATATACTTGTTTCTCAGGTGGGAATCCCCTACTACGGCCATAGTTTTTAGTTCATTTGAGGGAGTGGGTAAAAGCCGGGCACTCATCTGCACTCCAACTCGCTTGCTGGATAATTTCAGTAGATGATTTCTCTGTTTTTCCCTAAGCAAGATGGAACTTGTACTGACATGTTTGCTCTCACTTGTAAGGTAAAAGAGTAAGGCTTCAGACCTTATATATTTCTTTTTATCCCTATTTTTCCTACCAAGAGCAATGAGAGGGATGGCGGCTATGAGACACACCATTTTGAAAGGGTGACCTTTATGTCTAGTTTAATCACTGTTAGGGAGGTTATGGTCTGTGAACGTTATGTCTACTTGCAGTGGGCTTGCTGAAACAATTGTTGGTACAGCAGCTTGGCTTTTCTGAGAAGGGGATTCTTGAAGACCGGCAGCGCTTTCCCAGGTTTAGGACAGTTTCTCAAGAAGCCCAAACGGAGAGTGGAAGTGAGCCTGGACTACAGCACTCTGACAATAACAAATTTCACCAGCCTGGAACAGACAGAATGCTTCCGAGAACCGGAACTAATGAGTCTACAGCTAGTTATGGTCTCCGGACTTCAGCTGAATCGCCAGCTTCAGGGGATGCCATGCAGCTGATAGTGAGAGACCCCAGATCAAGTAGTAACTTAGCAATAGACCGCATGAGTATGAATCTGGAGATCTCAACCACAGAGCTGGAAGGGGTGGGTGCTGATGAAGGTGGGGAGCATTTTTTTGATGCTCGAGAAGCTCACAGTGATGAAAATCCATCTGAAAGTGAACTAATGGAAAGGAAGGAGGAGGAGGATGTGCAAATACGGATCTCAGGTGAGCATATTTCATTCACTCGTTGCATGATAGTCTGTCCAGATTCGGTATTAGGGACTTGAGTTCAGTTTTAAATAGAAGATACTAAAGAAAATAACAGTAGGTTTTGCTCTCTTGCTTAATTGGTGTAGGACATTTAAAGTTAACTCTCAGTCCTTGACAGTCACTTTAGCCCTGAAAAGGGCTGTGCAAACATGTACCTAATGAATTCTCTATTTTATGAAAGGAGAAGCTGAAACACTGTGGGGTTAATACACTGTGACAGACTGTAATTACAAAGGCACAGGCACGATGCAAGCTCTTGATTGCAGTTGCCACTGGACCAATTTATCTCTCAACTGACTGCTAGGACCTGTAGGAAAAACGTTTTCCCTGAACGCAAAGCAATTCCTTAGTCTGTACACACAGAGCCCCCATGACTCATGCTATTTTGTAGATACTGCGTTGGCTTCTCCTGATCAAGCTTCAGAAAAGAAACTTACAGTTTAGCTTTGCACTGTTAATTGTCTCCTGCGACCTTATCCCAGTCTGAAGCTCTTAAAAGCTTGTTGTTGTTGTTATTTCTATTATTATTACTGCATATTTTTATTTTATTGTTGTTGTTATTTCTATTATTATTACTACTTATTACATTTGAAAGAGTGGTCAAGCCTTGGAACAGGCTGCCTAGGGAAGTGGTGGAGTCACCATCCCTGGAAGTATTTCAAAGACGTGTAGATGAGGCGCTTAGGGACATGGTTTAGTGGGCATGGTGGTGTTGGGTTGACGGTTGGACTCGATGATCTTAGAGGTCTTTTCCAACCTTAATGATTTTATGATTCTATGATTCTATATGCTATATTTGGCAGTTACCTGAGCAGCATCTCAAAGTACATCTATGCTAGCCTTCAAGAAGGTTGTAGAACTGTTAACTCAGCAGAAAACTAGCTCTAAGACAGCAGCTGTGAGCACTTTCATGGGACTTCGCGTGCTCTGAGGTTGGAAAGATCTGTGATTTTGATCAGCCGACATGGTGACACTGCACTAAATTTAGCACACAAGTTGAGGTTTATCTCGTGCATGTTGTAGTAAAAGTAGCTACGACTAAGTAGATTCTATATGACCATTAGTCTTGAAATCTCTTATCCATATATATGCTTTTATTTAAAAATTGGAATCTATCAATGTGAGCAAGCCGATTTGTGACTGAATGCTGCCTTCCAAGTACATATTGAAAATCATTTTTCTTTCCCTGAATTACTGAGACATTTTAAATTATTAAAGCTGCGCCAACAACTTGAAGCATCTAATTTATTTGTCACCTCTTACATTGTTTACTTTCTTAACTGTGCGGGGACATCAAAATTAGATTGACCTGGTTTTAGTCAATTCTGCCTCCACATGCTAGCTTTTCTGTAATACTGTAGAGAAATTATTTAATATAATCCTATTGCTAGGGGCAGGTTGTGAAAGCATTTCTATCTATAATTGCTTTATCTTTTAAGATATCATCAGCAAGCTAAATTTTAAAGCTAACCCATCTAAAAGCATCTTCAGTACCTTAGCTAGTTGGTGGAGGTTAGAAATCTAGCAGTCTGATTTGTCAGGTACTATTAGTGTAAGTGCAGGATTTTCAGACACCGTAATACAAACATATATTTTGGAAAAACAGGAAAGTAGGTGATTAGCTCATCTAATCATGTAATTCTCAAACTGCAGTCCAAAAACCAGCCGTGATCTCTGAAGCCCGATTCAGAACCAAATTAGTCTGGTCTGATATAATCACTCTTCTGTGTAGTGTTCATAAATGCTTTTTCTTACCCATTTTAAAATGTCTCAGGAGATGGGCCTTTCACCACTTATCTTTCTTAAAGTCTGGTTATACTGTCTACAGTTCAATGGTTCTTGGTGATTATTGAGCTGGAGGTGTTAGTAAAAAGCTGTTCTCTTAACAGGAAATTATTTGATCCTTGATGGATATGGAACAGTGCAAGAGAGCTCCACAGATGAGGAGGTATCGTCTCTAGTTCTCCAGTGCACTGCAGGTGGCCACACTTCTTTGGACTCTGCACAGCAGCAGCCACTTTCCCCACGGGACACCCAGTCGGATGGAGGAAGCTCCCCGTTTGCTGAGGAGATGATGGCCTCACGCTGGGGGGGAGTGGAAGAGTCCTGCTCATTTGTAGCAAGCCCTCACTTCTCTATAGAGTCGCGTGTGCAGATGATGCAGTATATTCAGAAGATAGAGGATGACCTTGAAAAGTTAAAGGTATACTATGTTTCTATTTGCAGTATCAGGGTTTTCATATTCCTTCGGTTTTGTTTTAGAAAAGAGCTTGAAAATAATTTTGAGGGGGAAGAAAGGCAGCCATGCCTTTTTTTGTCTTTGGTTCTTATCTCTGGAAGCTTTTTGAAGCAGAAACTTTGTGCTGTTTTGCTTGCATTAAGTTGTGGATTACGAGAAGCAAATAGTTCTGCTAGAGCTAGTGGGTGCGTATATTGCTTTCATTTGAATTTGGAGAGATTCCTGAGGGATAGGACAAAACTGAGTCTGCAACAATGGAGTTTTGAAGGGGCCACTGACCTAAGGAATATGAATTCCTGACATAAAAAGACTTACCAAATCTCTTGCATACTGCTGCTAACGTCAAATGAAGGTGCTAAGTTGTGGTAGATCAATAATGAGATTTTTAGCCTCACTATATTCAAAATTATTTTTTTGTATGTGGTGGGGATTCTCTACACATAATAGCCATTGCTGTAGAAGGTTTATAGCATCTTGATGTATGAGATACACTAACATGTTAAGTCAGTAGCCAGCCTTTAATTTAACTGAAATCTGAAAAGAAAGTGGAATATTGCATGCAAATGGAAGGCCTGATAAAGATGCTGGTAAAGGAGTTGAGATCCACTGTAGCAACATGGGTGATTCCAGTCCACTCACATGCAGTGAAACTTCTCTTTTCCCATTTGCAGCCCTCTTTGTTCACTTGGTAATTATAGAAAGAGCCACTTGAGTTTTGGGTTTTCTTTTTTTGTTTGTTTTGTTTTGTTTTTTAGGAGGTTGAGGAAGACTACACCGTTCTCCGACGCCAAGGGCTGGCTGGATCAGCCTCCACAGGAGAGCACTCAGGTATGCAACCACACTGTCTGTAATTGGTAGCATATACCACGTTGGCTTCAGACATTAAACAAAGAGCACAAAGCCAATTACTAATGTTTCACACACACACAAAAAATGTTTCACCTACTTCAGCAGCTCTCACAGGGCTGAGACCATGCTGATTCCAAGAAGGGTCGGTTGAATCCATTGAGACTCACGTGTGCAGAGGAGCTTGTTCCTTCCTCTGAAAAGGTTGTTTGTAAGCTGTCTCACCCCTACCTGCCAAAGACCTACACCTCAGGATGTACAACTTCTCTTTCAAAGAAGGCTACATTGATGTAAAGTCCCAAAGGAAGATTTTTGAACATGTAAAATGATTACAGTCTCTTTTCTTTCTCTGGGGTGTCTCTGGCGCTGTGTAAAATGGTTGCCATGGGTCCCTTTAAATTGGCCTTAGGCATCTTAGATGTGTAATTGCTGGAATTACTAACAAAGGTCTTAAGGTTAAATGGGTGTGCTGTCTCTCACATAACACGCTTTCTGTTCTGGTACTAGTGTTCAGAAACGTTAGGCATTCATCTCTCATTGCAACTCCCCCTCACCACCCTCTTTTTTTTTTTTCTCTCTTTTTTTTTCTCCCCCCTCCTTCAGACAAAAGCTAGTCATGTTTTCAGGAGTGGCTGAAGATTGGATGAAGAGTATCAGGACACAGCACCCGCTGTCTTCCTTGTGGACTCTGAGACAAGAGGGTTTGGACCATCCGAACGTGAACCATACTCTAGCAAAGTGGGCATGGGGTGCTTTTCCTGTGGGGCATCTGCACTATCTTGTCAGTGAGGGAGTGTATTCTATTCTGCTCCTCTCCTTGCTAGCAGAAATTCATTTTTCAGAACAGAAAAACCAAACCAAATGTACAGAGCTTTGGGTGTAGGATATAAAAATGTATTTAGACATTTAAAAAAAAATCAATGTATTTATTTGACTTCATTCCGTGTATCAAAAGCACATTTTAATTTTTTAATCTGCCTTTTTTGTTCTATTTTGATTGGGTAGTGACAGTTCTAGCCCTCTGCATATAGTACACCCTGCCTGCCACTGTTCCTGAACCAAAATTCAGGTCTGAGGGGAGAAGGTTTGCCTATGTGCAAGTGTATCTTTATTTCACTGGACTGGACTCTGCACTCCCTGCTGGCAATCAAACTGCCATGCAAAGAGCTACTTATGAAGGTGTTAGGATGACTTGTGGCTGGAACTATCTGTATTCAACAACTGCATGGGAACTGCTCATGTCACCACATGTGTAACAAGAATTTTCCATGCACTAAATAGCCAGGCACTTGAGACGGGCAAATTTTCTTTTTCCCCTCTCCCATTAGGGGTCTCCTTTTTTGACATGCAAGATTAGACTGGGGAGGAGAAAGATATGTTTAATTTTTTCTTGACTTTGTTGGCTTTGATCATTGTCTCCTTTGTAAAGTGATAAAAATACTTGGACCTGCAGCACTTTTGTAACTCTTCTCTGGATCAAAAAGAAAAAATGCAAACCCAGAAGTGTTTCAAAGATGTGGGGCAGATCTGCCCCTGATTCACTACTGAATGAATAAGGGCTGCCTTTTGAGTTAGCCACAGGTACTGCTGATTATAGGGCCAGTAAGTTTTAGTACCTGAAAGTATGTCTTGCTGAGGGCTTGGGGTGGGTTTTGGGGGTTTTTTGGGGGGGTTGGGTTGGGTTTTGGTTTTTTTTTTGTTTTGTTTTTTTTGTTTTTGTTTTTTTAAAACTGATTTGTGCCAATGTGTTCTCACTGAAACAGAGATGTGCAAAACAAAGGCGGCTGAAACAGCTCTTTAGTACTTCCTTAGGCCTGTTCTAATGGGTTTTGCTGTTGGAATTCCTTCTCGTCTGGGAACAAGATGGTAACTCTCAGGCTACCAGCAGAGCTAACACTGGACAGCCTAAGCTGGCTGTGCCTCTGCTCTGAAGTTGGTCCTAGGACGGGCACTTCCTGCTTGGCATAGGGTGGTTCAAGCTGTCACCGGTATCACAGACACCATGAATACAACTGCTAGTGGAAAGTGTGTAAGGTAGTCTTTTTTGCACTCTCTTCCCAAGTTTTAAACTATTTAATGAACCCAAACTGAACAGCATACCAAATCTGTAAATCCCATTAACACGTCAGAACTGCTATAGCATTGTTTGCATCACAGCACATCATGAAGTGCTAAGAATGTGTCTTTGGTCAGCATAAAGATCATACTCCCTGCTCCTTTAAAAGAAACATTTTCTCTTTAGCTACTGGCAAGAAATCAGATCTGTCCTTTGTCTACTCATACAGGGGAAAAAACAGTTCTTCCCATTAGAAATATGCAAGGGATAAGTTCATGTAAAGATTGACAGAGGTTGAGCAGGGATGATTTTGGGCCTGATGCGAAAGTTGGAGCCATGAGCCCTTATGTAAGAAGGAGTTTGTCTTGTTTTAAGAGCCAATTGCACAAAGTATCATTTTTCACCAGCGGAGCATTACACTGCCAACACAAGCCAAAGTGTTCTCTTCCAGGCTGGCAGGAGCTTCTTCTTCCTTGGGACCCACTAAGTCTTGTCCTGTTGCACCTGTATAAGTATACTGTCAGTATTAGCCGAGCACTTCCATTCTTAGTGGGTGGGATCTCCCCTCCTCACCTTCAGCCATACGGTTCCCTTAGCTATAAACATCTAGACTTCCTCTGATAAGCCCCAAAACTAGAATGCTGCCTCATGCGGATGATCTTTTACCTGATCCTGCCAGAAAGAGAACTGGGCCAGACTTCCTGTTTAAGGCCCTTTCCCCCTTAAATAAAAGGACCCTTGTTCTCCCCCCAGCTCCCCTTCATCAGTTGGCATGATGCTTGCCTAGGTCTACACACTCCAGAAACAGGAGCAGTTATTATGACCTTAGCTGTCTAAAAGCTTTCTAGCAGGCTTCCATGGTTGATGGAAAATTACCACTGAACTCTAATAGAGAGAGCTTAGTCTGGCTTTTCAAGAGTATGCTGGAAGACCAGCAAAGATGGGACCTGTGAAAGCCGGTTGCTTAATGCTCTTTCCTTGTGACTGAAGACAAAATCCTTTGTTCTCTGTTTTTCTCCGAGTTGCATGCATTTCAAGGTTCATGGTGAGCAACATACTGCACGAGAAGCATGTAGCTGTTCAGATGGGCCGTGGGGGAGCAATCTGCCCATGCTGCCTCTGACTTTTTCACCTTTGCTTAAGCGTTTTGTAGCATCATCCACCACTACATTGTTTCATCTCTAATAGATGTAGCAGCAGTGAAAAAGCTGGAAATGCAGAGTATTTATGTTGCCATGTCATCCTTGTATTTCTGCCTCTAGAGCTGCTGGAGTGGAATTTTCCCCACCATCCCCTAATGCTACCTTGGGCATAATCCACTGGGAGGTCAGGTGCAGTTCTGTCCCTGTCACCTCTCAAGAAGTATAAGGGGGAAACGTCCACACTTTGTGCCGGGCTAAAGATGATGGCAGAGAAGCCTTTGTGTTAGATGAAATGGACAGTCTCCAGCCCAAGAGATTGCAGAGAGCTTTAAGGAATGTTAGAGAAGACCAACCCATTTGAACCCAGTTTTATGGGCAATATAAATAACACACTGTGCTCTGTCCTGTTTGCTTTTGTTTCAGCTGGCCTTCTTAGGCTACATTGATGATCCTCACAAATAGGGCATTACTCCTCTAGAAAAAGAATGGTGGGGTCAGGGATCTGTTATCTTCTGAGAGCAGTAACCTGAAATAATGGGGGATTCCTTTTTCCTCTCCAGCACATCTGCTGTATGGCAGACCTCAGGCCATGTCTCGCTGTGTGGAAGGAGCTGGAACTCAAATGCACTATTCAGGATTCTTGCTTTTTTTTCCCCATTAAGCCGTAAGATTACCCTTTTTTAAATTCCAGTTTCCAGTGTAAGGAAGCATTTTAATTTGCCCCTGGTTGGTGATTGATTGATTGTACATTCCTTTATTCAGACTTCATAGCAGAGCAGGACAATGTTTTCTGGTTTGTTTGCCCCAGCCCCTCCTCCCCAATGTTGGTTTGTTTTGTTTTTTTTTTTTTCCTTCCCCAAATACAAGATGAGCAAGGGTTTCTTCTCTTGGGAACAAAGATGCAGTATAGCAACCATTCTTTCATATCCTTCTGAGAAGTGATTTCTCTTCTGCTGTTACGGGATATAGTTCAGGAACAAGCAAAAAAAGTCAGATGGGTACTTTCTGGAAAGGGGAATTTCCTTCTCCTGTAGAAGCGTAGAAGAACAAATGCTAAGCCGGTGTTTGATCACTCTGGTTTCTTGAACATACCTTGTCTGTAGGGAGGGGAGATTTCTTTAACATCCTATAGGTGGGATCAGAAAGAAGCATGAAGAATGTACACCTCAAGAGCTAAGAAGTCTAGATGGTTTTGGTCAGCTTTCAGACAGCACTATGCCTGTTTCCAGTGTTTTCATAAAACTTAGATATTCTGATTTACAGGTACTGTCCCTGTTATTAGAAGAGGGGTCTGATGCTTCAGCAGGTGACCCTTGATTATAATCTCAGTGTGTGATGGTATCTGGTATAGTTTTCTCCCTCCATTCCCCAAAGAAATCCCTTAATTCCCTCCCCCTCCCCCAAAGGTGCCAACTGACAAGCAGATGTACTGCAAAAGGGATACTGCAGCCAAAACACTGCTGTTTTATTTTGAATTAAGTCTTGTGGAGCTCTCTTCATACTAGAATATTTTTATTTTCTTTGTACAACATACAATCATGTACTCTTAACAGAGATTTACTTTAAAGAGAAGAAAAAAATCTGGAAGTATTCTTTAAAAAATACACAAAAATCTTTATTAATAATCCTGTATTTTTACTGATCATGTTTGAATGTCTAAAAAGACTTTATTGTTCTAATTATCCAGATGTATGTTTGTAAAATAGCTCTTTTATGACTTAGCTGATAAGGTTGTATGTTTCTGGAATTAAATATTGGTCACTTAAAAAAAAAATCTGTTTTCAGGATCTGGGAAATAGAAAATTTAAGCGTTTCAAATATCATTAAATAAGCTTAAAGGAAATAAGTTTTGTCTGCTGGATTTTTGGGGGGTTGTTTTGCTTTAATTGCCTGGAGCGTTTGGCAGGATGAACTGGATTGATCGGCAAAGGAAGCTTTCATTTGGTACAAATGACCTTTCAGAATCTGTTGTTGCTGTTGCAAATGTGAAACTCCCAATTCTCCCAGTTAACACAATTCTTACTGATCAGTCGCTCTTCCTTGAGGAGAGAGCGAGAGCCTCCTGCCAGTGGCAGTGGAGATGCCATCCTGTGCCGAGCTCTGCTGTGGGCACTGCCTGTGCCCAGCTGGCTGGCAAAGTGAGCAAAAATGCTGCCTTTGTTGGCTGGTCAAGGCAAAAGGGTCCTGTAGTTCCAAACACTGACTGGTTCCCCTCCTGCTGTGCTGTCTTCTGCTAGTTTCAAAAGAAATGTTTTGTTTTTTTTTTAGTGTATGAGTTCACCCTACCCATCCATATCTCATCCCCATCCTAACCTCATGAATAAACAGTGCAAGAAATGGATGTTTCTGGACTTGGCAGTCTCTGCTTAAAGAGCTACTTCTAGCAATGTATCTCATTTTGTGTGTCTTCTCCAAAGGTCTGTGCCCTTGAAAAACACGGGGGG
>NW_009197683.1:0-3960 GCF_000690835.1 Fulmarus glacialis | reverse complement strand
CACGGGGGAGAGGGAAAAACCCCGTCAGGGAGGATTCTGCTCAATGCCCGTTTTTTTCCAAAGACCCGTTTTAGAACAGCAGCAGTTCAGAGGAGCGGGTTTCGCTCTTCTCCTCCGATCTGCAGCGCAGGGCAAAGACACCTCTGGAAATCAGCTTGCGCTCACCGCCCGGATCCGGCCACCCCGCTGGGCCAGGAGGCTCCCAGCACCTCCCAAAGCTCCAAAAACCTCCGTGCCCGGCAAGGCCGCCCGATAACAGGCCAAGGGCACCGTGTGCCACCGAGACCCAGAGGCAGAGGAGGTGGGGACAAAAGCCCAGAGCTCCCCGAAGCCCCGCTGTGCCTCGGGCTCCGCTCGCCCGGGAAGCACAGACCTCCTTCTCCTACGCCCGGGACACTGCGTAATAATTTGCAAATGTGCAGAACACTGAAACTTTGGCCAAGGAGGTTTTTCACTGATTTGCAAGGTTGCAGCCACTTTTATTCATTAGTAAAAGAAACCCCACTCTAAATCCTGCAAAGCCCCCTCCGAAAGAGAAGCCGGGTGTAGCACAGCTTTTATCAGCTCATTTTTCTTCCTTAGATTTTACTCTAACCTGATTGTTCTTTGTTCCTGCAATACTCCTTCCTGTCGGTGGGATAAATAACGCACAAAGTATTTAACTGATCAATAGAGACGTAATGAAGTGGACATTGTCCGGTGATAAATGGTGACTCCGGGGTTGCAGGCTGCATTGACCAGTGTTTGTAATAGGCACGGCTCACAACCTCCATTTCAACTGAAACGCACGTCAAATATTTAGTAAGACACTCTTAATTAGAATAAGCTTAAGCAGAAAAGGGAAGTAAAGCAGTGACCTGCATCTTTAGAAGGGGGCTCTGAGCTGCCCCACTAGTGCTGATGTATAAACCCAAAACCCTTTTGATTTCAGCAGTACCATGACTGGAAACGATGAGAGGAAAAAACCTCCCCCTGCTGTGAAAGACATGGAACACAGCCAATAGTAACTTTCCTTCGTGGAAGGGAGTTGGGGATGTTTCCAAGTGTTCGGTTTTGTCCATCTTATTCCTTTTCTTACTGTATTTCGCACTCCTTTATTCTGGAAAACCACAATGAAAGGAGGTAGATCTTTTTCAGTGCTCAGATTTGCACTGAAACCCCGAGAAGAAGGATCAGCAGGTGTCAATGTGATGGAGAAATTGGGGTGACGGGACAGCCTGTTCCGATGCGGGCAGCGTGCCCAGGGACCGTCCCCTCCGGCCCCACTCCTCCTCGGCTGCCGCCGCCACCTAGCCGCATCAGCCGCCCCGGCCCCCCCCCTCCCCCCCGCCGCAGCCCCGGATGCCGGGAGGAGGAGGAGGCCAGGGCCAGGGATGAGCTAACGGGGAGGCAGCTGCCCGAGGCGGCGGTGACGCACTTGGTACCCGAAGCTGCTGGCGGGGCGACGGTATGAACGGAAGGAGCGCGGCGACGAGAGACCGCTCTGTCACAGGCGCGGGGAGGGGATGCGAAGAGATGCCAACGCCTTCTGCCCGATCCCGGCTTGGCGCCGGCTAGTTCAGACATTAACTACATCCCAAATCTGTGTCCTGGAGCACTGCTTGCTCTTATCTGCGTATGACGTGGCTATTTATCATAATACACAACAGAAAAAGGTTTTTACTGCAAAACTACAGCTTTTTCACGCTGGTATAATCCTCAGATTTATTCAAGCACCGTATTGCAGTGAGTTCCTCTTAAAGACTATTTTTTAGAAGCAGGACACGTAGCCCAGCTCCTTCTTGCCCGGAGAATTCAGCCCATTTGCTTTTCCTCACAGCCACAGGAATAATGCGAAAAACAAACCATGAAAGCTGTTCAGAGGGGAAAAACGAAGCAAACCATTTTCGGTCCCCGCAGCATCACGGGATGAAGCTCGAATCCATCACCTCAGGGCCGGTGCCCTTCCCTTCCTTGCAAGGGCTTCCTTGCGAGGCTGCGCCCGGCGGGGAGCTTTCCCGAGGACGAAGGTATTTCGGTGTGCGAAGAGGAAAACGCGCTCTGCTCTCGTTACGAAGCAAACATGCAGCCATCGCCTCCAGAAGCCAGGTCACCCCAGCAAAATGGAAACCAAACCTGCCCGTCGACAACGAGTCCCTGGCCGGGGCTCGCCTGCTCGGCTGCTGTGCGGCAGCTTCGCGTGCCCAGGGTCTGGATGCAAACTAATCGCTTGATTATGTGGCATTTTTTACACTGGTTTTGGCTCCTAATTGGATAGAGTTTCCCACAAGGAGATAAAATATTTAAACACAAGTATACGAAAGAGAAAGTCAGCCTTTACTAAAATGACTTCATCGTTTTGAACTGATGCCTTCAAGTACTCTTTTGTAATTCATCCTTATAGATATAAAATTATCATCTGAAGGAAGATTGTTAATAAAACTGATGCTTCCCCATCAGTCAACTTAATTCACAATATAACACTTTCCAAATCCAATTATACCTGTCTGATGACTGACGTTCACTTCAACGCTATTGTTCGTGTGGAAAAGCGGATGCAAAAATCACGTGCAAGCAATTTATGAAACACCAGGTGATTTTTGTTGGCACAACTCTCGAATCGCTGCTGACAGCGGATAAAGCCAACAACCCCGGCACAGGCGGTTCTCCAGGACCCGACTCTACCCAGCCCGGGTGCCAGTGGCTACAGCCCTACTCTAACAACTGCTGCATATTTCTCAACACATTTGAAACATTTTCTTGATTATTTTCAATGTGCGATCAGATGCTTTTCCAAGCCAGGACCCCTCCCCACGCAACACCTACTAAAACTTGGGCTGGTGGGGGTCTCGGCACCCCCCCATGCTCCGGCATTGGTCATTGCAACGTTCGCAGTGTGACATGCGGCGCAGCACGAACGGGTGTACGTCTCTGAGCTGAACTAGTCCCAGGATGTCAAAAGACAAAGCACTTGTTCATCTGGGGGTGTTGCCTCTTCCCACTGTTTTTCTACTACCTTCTTGCGTGAATGTGATTTTTTTTTTTACATTTGGATTTAAAATAAGAAACGTGCGGTCCTACAGAGGATTTATTTTTAAAAACAGCAGAGTTATCTCACCGTGTAACTCTAGTTGTTTGCTGGGGGGACAGAAAACACTACTATAAAATTGTTAGTCCATCAAATTCGGGAGCACAGACAAAGCTGTGAGACTACAGAGACAAACTGCAGCTTGGGCATCGACCTGAAAGGGTTGAATAACCACCAAAAAATAGGTTATAAATGTCTTCCAGGCCACCCTATGTTTGGAAAGCTGCATCTGCTGCAGGGCTGCGACTGATGGTCATGTTCCACAGCGGGACGGGATTTCATACCTGGGAAGGACCCTGGAAGGGCAGGATTCGGGCACGGTTTGGTCCTGCTGCGGTATCCCATCCACGCCTTCGCTGCAGGACGGGGGGGCAGCTCCGCCCTCGGGGCTCAGACCTCCAGGTCTCTCCCTCTTTTTCCCCTCTCCCCACCAGCGGGGGCCACCCGGCCCCAGCCCCGCGTCGTCACGCCGCAGGGCTCCTCGTGCCTGGGCCTCCCCGGGGACTCTGACACAAGCGCATTCCCTTGGGAAGAAAAAGGCTTTCGACTGAAGCCTTCGGCCGCGGTGCCACAGCAGCCATCGCATGGCAACCATCGCCAGGGAGACCGCGCTCACCACCGCGCTGCGCCGGGCATCTCGTCAGGCAGCTTCATTTAGGCCAGGAGGGTCCCAAATCACCTCTGTCTGTGCTTGCTGTGCCTTCCCCGTTCTCTTCTCTGCGCTGCGCCGGAGGGCTCCTTTCCTGCAGGCTTCCACCGGCCAGGGCGGGAAGGTCCAGGGGCGCAGCGCAGGCACTTCACCTTTACCTAAGGTTTATAAAGCATTTTGGAATCCCAGCACAGCGCTACTGCACGGCTTCTCCTGCCCGTCCTCCCGGGCCTGGCGGCTCCGG
>NW_009197682.1:3324-13131 GCF_000690835.1 Fulmarus glacialis | reverse complement strand
ATCCGGTGGCGTCCAGCACCAGGACACTGCCCCGTGATCCTGCACCCCCAAATCCCCCTCCTGATGCCAGAGCACACAGCAGATGGGAGCAGCACTGCTCACCCCTCTTCCCTCCCATGGCCCAAGGGGGAAACTGAGGCACCAAGTTCCCACTGATGTCCTCCTTCCTGGGAGGCTCGGTGCCCGTGGGAACACTCTGCCACACCGCTGTTGCAGAGGGAAGCAAATAGAGCCTGTTTGCAACCAGAGATGGTTGGCAGCACGCGGGTGGGCGCAAAACGTCCCCAGTGTCACTGGGCACAGCCTGGCTTTGGGGCAGAGCACCAAGCACAGCCCCCGCGTGGGAGCCACCCATGTGGACTGCACATCCTTGGCACACTGCTCCAGAGCACCCTTGGGCTGTGGGGTGCCAGTTGCACACCGAGGGGGACGCAGCACCCCATTTCCCCATTGGCTGGTGAAATAAAGCCAAAGAAGAGCAGCAGGGGACGGCACCCGGGGGAAAGGGGGTGGCAGGTGGGGACAGCGTGCTCAGACCAGTCAAAGTGGGTGACACACATGGTGGGAACTTATCCCCCAAAGCCCTGGAGACATTTTTCCTACCCATCTTAATAGGACACAAAGATCCTAAAAGCCTTGAGAGTGCCTGGCCTGGCCTCTGCGCACCCTGCCCCTCCACACGGGCTGGCAGCAACAGCAAGATCAGCCAGCGGCCCACTGCGCTGGAGCCATGGGTCTGTGCCCAGCTCTGTCCCTGCCAGGTGACGATGATGGCAGGGAGGAAGGCCACAGGGATGCCAACTGAGCCATCGCTGTGGCACTGCATGCCGGTGTCAGCCCCAAAGGGCTGTGTGTCCGGGTCTGTAGCAGAGCTCAATGCTCAAAGAAATTTCAGAGCAGGCAAGGGACGACAGGACAAGACCAGCAAAGCTCTGGGCTGGTTTGGTGGCCCTAAGCTGGCCCGGCCTTCGCTCTCAGCAGCAAACAGGCTGCAAACAGAGGGGAGCTGCCAGAGCGAACAGGCAGAGGGCAGGAAGGGTCCAGGGCTGCCCTGAGACGTGACTTTCCTCAGGACATCATCTCTCGCAGCAGGGAGGAGCTACTGAAGCCTGGAGAGTAAATGGGTGTAAACAAAACATTACGCAAGGGAAAAAAACAGTGAGCTGGAAATAGTGTCTGAAACTGGGAAGGAGAAGAAACTCCGCTCCTACAGGAGTGACGAAGGCAAAGAAACCTCATCCCCTCTGGGGATGGAGACAGGCTAAAACCCAGGGGTTTGTGTCACAGGGCTGATGACGGCAGGGACGGGACACAGGGACAGCAGCCAGGTGATGCTGGCAGGGGCTCACTGGGGTTGGCTTGGCAGATGCTGGGGTGGGTGATGGTGTCTGGGAGCTTGCACATCACAGGCCACAGCTCCTGGGTGGCAGAGCCAGAAACTGTAGCTGATGGGCACAGATTTCTGTCCCTGCCTCCAGATGGAGCACAGGCTGCTTTTTCCCCAGGGGATGCCTGAGGCAGGGGACGGATCCGTGCCGGTGCAGAGGCAGGTTGTGCTGTACCACTGAGGCGCCAGGAGCCTGAGCAAAAGCCCACTTGAGAGATTGCATCAAGGGATGAAGCATTCCTGGAAATCTCTCTCTCATTCTCCATCCTTTCTCTCTCCCTTCCATCCCTCATCTGCCTCCCTCTGTTTTCTGGCTGCCCTGCTGAGCACGCACATACACAGCGGCTCCCAGCACAGTCCCAGCTGCTCCCCGGGCTCTGTGCACCGTGGCATGGCCATCTCCCCCATCCTTGGGGCAAAGGCTGTTCCCTGCAAGCAGCGACGATGCCTCCCACCCCTGTCCTGTTCCTTGCCCCCACCTGGGCTTTGCTGCAGGGCAGCCCCTGGGGAGCCCCCGATCTCTGCACTTGTGTCCTTGTCCCTGCAGGGACCCCCATGGCTCATTTGTCCTGCACTCCCATGGGGATGAGGGGATGTCTGCTGGGACTGGGGTGTTCGGAGGTTGTTTGGGTTGGAGCAAAGCAATGGAGATGCTGCTGAGCTCTTACCAAACTTCAATATCTGTTTCCCTGAAGTCTCCTTTCCTAGCTGAAGACAACAGGCACACGGTAAGGATGGACTGCAAGGAGCAAGGACCAGACAAAGTCGGGTTCACTCAGAGCTGAACCATGTGTCCATCTGTCCCCCCCCAAGTTGCCAGATCCTGGCTTCCAGGTGGCAACAGATCTCTCTGTCCTGCTCACCCACGGTCCAGCTCTCCCAGCCCCAGTTTTGCTGGGACACAGAACCACTGGACCAGGGGTCCTCCTGCCTTTGCCTCCCCTTTTCCTCCACCATTCACCTCAGCCTGCTGGAGCATCCTCCATAACTGGGGCCTCAACAGCTGCTCCCCCACCCTACCTGCTCTCATATCTCTTTGGGAAGAGTTGGTAGCTCTCAGGGACTGCACATCACTTCTTTCCCTTGGCATCTCTGTTTCTTGCTATCCCGCCCGAGTCCCCATAGGCCTGACAATGCTTCAGAGTGATCCATTCTGGTTTTCAATTTTCTAATAAACCAAATAACCAGGAGGTGCCAACCCCTCTTCCACTATTAGCTCCCCCACTGCTTAAAGAGGGTGAACTGCACATGGGAGCATGACCCTTCAGCCTATTCCCCTTATCAGGTATTTTATTACATTAACCCTGCCCAGGGAGGCAGCAGGGGGGATGGCTGGCAGCACACCAACACCCACTCCTTGCTGCGACCTGTCAACCACAGCCCGGCCATCTCCATGGCCAGAGCATCTCTGGGCTGGGCTGGAAATTTCAGCACAAGTAGGCAAGCCAGGGGCACCCGCCAGGCTCCCTATGTAACCCCAGCCCAAGGGATCTCTCCAGTCTTCCTCCCTCCGGTCTTCCTCCTGCTCCAGTGAGCTGGCCAGTGCGAAGGTCATCCCTGCTGATAGCTGGGTCCCTCCACGTGCAGTTTAAGGCTGGCACACAGAGGTTGAGCAAAGCTGGCTCTGCAGGATTGCCAGGAGCATTAAGAGGCCAAAAGAGAAGACAAACAGTAGCTTTGAAGCTTGAGAACTGCAGCCCTAATAACCAACTGCATCCACTCCCGGCTCTTTTCAAGGGTAATTGCAGGGGAGACCAGCACAGCCTTTTACAGACCTGTCTGTGCTCTGTCCCTCCGTTTCCTCCCCTGCTTTGCAGTTTTAATTAACACCCTCTGGTCCTGAGCACAAAAAGCCACCAAGCCACAGAGTGACACTGTATCTGAGAGGGAAACTGAGGCACAGACAGTTGCTTGTCCCCACCGTGCCATCCTGCAGCAGGCAAGAGCCCCCGGGGTGCATCCCTCACTGCCACTGACACAAGCGGATGAGCAGTCCCTTCGCAGGATATTGCTGCGGCAAATCTTCCCGGGCAGGGATAGCCAGCATGGACAGAACAGTGTTATGAAGCTTTGGGACAAGAATGAACCCTCTCGCCTTGGAGAACAAGCAAATCTCTTGGTCACAGGGATGTAAAAGGGGCTTCTTTCCCTGCTGGAAGCTGCCTACTCAAAGGTGCTCCTCTTTGGTCACCTGGAGGTGACATGTCCAGAGGATGCATCTCTCAGACCAGGAGGATGCTTGTTTCAGTCCTCAAGGCTGGGAAGGGCCACTCAGACCCACAGGGCACCAAACACACCTGGATCTGGGTAATTTTGCAGTAACATAGCTGGGGGTGAATGCAGGTCAGTGGGGTGGCCTTCCCAAAGCAGCGCTGCTGTCATTTACCCAGTAGAGCCTACCCACACATCCTTGTCTGCTGTGGGACACCCTCCTCTAGTAATTTTTTGGCCATCGCTACCCTGTGCATTTCCAGTCACTAACTCTCCAGAGGCCTTTTTCCACTGTGTAAAAGCTGTACCCACTCCCAAAATCCCATCTCAGCATTGTTACCTCCCCATCCCCTCTTGCACAGCCCAAGCAGGTGACATCTTAACCTCTCCCAGTAGTGGCAACTCTTTCTAGATCTTCAAGTCCCCTTTTCTGAGCTGGCCATAACTTGCCAGCACCCTTTCCAGGGTGCAGGCACCCAGCAAAGGAGCCAGCAAGGAGCCCTTGCTCCCCTGCGATAGCTAACCACATCCCTGTGGGATGTGTACTCTGCTCACAGCCCAGGGTTTCTCCCTGCAGCAACTGCTGCACCTAAAGCCCCCCAGCTCATCTGAGAAGTTGCTGGGAAGGGGCATTTCTCCTCCACCCCAAACTGGGCTGAAAAGAGAAAGAAGGGGAAAAAAAAAGGACCATTTCAGTGTTCACTGGGATAAAAGCAATCAGCTTTCTAAGGAACAGCAAAACTGGCCTCTGCTCCACGGCATGTGTCCCCCAAGTCTGCTGGGGGGACGGGGAAGGCAGGCACTCTCTGAGCAGGTATTTGGGCTCCATGGCAACCATAATTTTGCTAATCGGGGATGGCACAGACTTGAAATGCTTTTTCACCTGGCAGGAGCCCTGGGCTTTTGCAGGTCCCCATTAGGCTGAGTTACCCGGGGGGTACTGCCTTGGCCGTGCCCCCCCCACAGTGATGGAGCAGGACGAGGGCTGGCTGCAGCCAGGACATCCTGACAAGAAGCCACACAGCCCCAGCGCTGCATCCCCCATCCAGCACGAGGCTGGAGACCATGTTTTTCTACTGAGGCCAGAATGAATCACCCAAGATCAAAAAAGCATCAGGTTATTCCTCCCCGAGCTGCAGATGTGTCTGTCGGCCAGGTTGTTGCTAATAACATGCCATTTTCCTGCCTCCCCCTCGTCACCTCCTTCAGCTCCTGTCTGACGCTGCCCCGCGGCTCTGTGCGGGGTCAGCAGAGGTTGCGGAGCAGATGCTGGCACCAGGAGCAGCAATGGAGATGGCATTTTGTACCCCTTTCCAGCATCCCTGAGGAGAAGAGTTGCAGCTGCAAGCAGGGAGGTCTCGCATCCCCCAGCCCCATGCTTAGGTCATGGCTACTGCCACATTTTCCTTAACCTGGAAAATCCCAGCTTGGGGAGGATGAGAGGCAGCCCGCAGCGGGTCCTGGGGCTGTGGCAGAGCGCTCTATGGGCCCAAGGAACAGCAAACAAGCCATGATGGAAATCCCTTGTCCATGGCAAAGGCTGCGACACGCTCGGTGGGCAAGAGGGGCTCGGCGCCTGGCCAAACCAGCCCTGCCTTCATCCAGCAATGCAGCCAAGCCAGGGGACACCCAAAGGAGCATTTTGCCAGTTGAAAATATCCCGGCCAACCCATAATGAGCTTGGGATCACCTCAGCTACAGCAAGACCTTCTCTGGAGCACATTTAAATGAAGCACGGATCCAGGGCATCTTCCCAAGCACCAAGGAGTCACTTTATGGTCTCTATTTATTCCCCTCCAAAACTCCTCTTTTGTGAGTTATCAAAGATAGATAACCACATGGCACAGCACAGGGGTGGCCTCTCTCCCCATCCTTTGGTTCAGAGCCACTTTGCATTTGCAAGTTGATTTAAGGTGCCTGCTAGGTCTCCTGGGATTGATTGCCATGACTTTTATTACCTCTTCCATCCGGCCCATAGTAGATATACATTCCCTGCCTGCACATTGCTCTCAGCACCCGATTCATAAGCCTTTAAATGGGACTGGGGGGAGGTTTTCAGCTAGAAGGAAAAGCAGCTGCTCGAGCTCTGCAAAACCTTGTTTGCAAAGAACGAGGCAAGGAAATAACGTTTCTGTGACGGGATCCCATTTCCCACGTAGTGACTCACTCTCCGAGTCAAGATCAAACCCGACAGCCATAAAAAAACAATGAGCTACAACAACATCCCAACAAAACACAAACATGGCAGCAAATAGAGATGTAGGCTAGAAAGAGGGAAACTCATCATGGGGTCTGTAGTGGGAGTATCTTACACTGATAGCTGGCACCTTTACTGGTTCACTGGGAGAAAAAAGGGCTGGGGGTAAGAGGGTGGCTGCTTCGGGGACAAGAGCAAGGACCCCTCCCCGTATCTGCAGCACCCTCTCGCAAGGCACAGGAAAAGTTGCATGGGGCAGGTGGGAGAGGTGAGAAGGCTTTGGAGAGGGTCACACTGACCTGATGGTCACCCTGTCACCTGAAACAGCAGTCCCAGACACAGCATTTCAACCAAGTATGGACCCTGGTGCTGATGATAAAGGGGGGGATCTCCCAGCAGAAGTGGGCTCGGGGTGCCCGGTGAGACCTCAGCACCTCCCTACCCGGCTGGCAGCCAAGGGTGCTGCCAATCCTCCATACAGACCTGCCTGTCCCACATGCCCCATTCAAAGCCCTTTTCACAGGGCCACAGAGCCTGATTGCCAGGCATGGGACAAGATGCTCTCCCTGAGTCCTCTCTATGCAAGAAGTACCAGGCTCTGCTCCAGGTCCTGGGGCATGTTTTTACACTAAGCCTCACTTTCCAGGCACTGATAAACTTCAGGGCTGAACTTTTCCAGGCTTGTTCTGCATCCAAAAGATAAATTCAACTGAAGGAAGTGGGACACATGCACACACTTTCATTTTTTCCAGCAGAAAGTTTGTGCTTCAGCTAGAGAGAATCAAAACTCAAGGCACACCATGAGCTCTCAGGGATGCCAACGCGGCAACTTTAGCACGAATGAAAGTGGCCTGAGCCCCCAGGAGGAAAAAACCCACAAATGCGAGCAAAGAGCCTGAAATACTCCTGCCCACTGAGAAGAAGAAATCTAGCAAATTGGGGGAGCTGGCAGGGTTCATCTCTGAGCGCAGGCAGCAAATGGCACCTCAATTTGCGAGAAGGCTGCCAGCAGCGCTAGAGCACAGGGGATCCGGCCCCTTCAGAAACTTGTAGTGTTTTGCTGCCAGCAAATTGGAGCTGGATACGAGCAGAGCTCCAGGGCGAGCTCCCAGCTCCTTGTATAACCTGCCTGACTGTCCCCTTGCTTTAGGGAGAAGGGACCATCGCAGAGGCCAGGGAGACTGAAGCATCCAGGAAATCCAATTTCTGCTCTGGGATGGATCAGATATATCACACCAGGATGGGCAAGGAGCAGAAATGGGAGAAATGCTGCAGCCTCGGCTTTGCAGAGGGCTCATCTGCGCTTCCCAGGGCTGTTGGCATCACCTCACCCCCTCCAGCAGCAAGCAGAGGTCACCGAGGTGGGCAGGCAGGAGTTCCCTCTGTCAATGGCCCCCAAGGGTGACAGCTCACCACGTCTCAGACCAGCTGGTCATCCCTCTGAGATGAAATTGCATTTGGCCAACGCTGCTTTCCATGGCTTGCCCACCCCACCAAACCCATCAGTACTGCAGCACACCTCCCTCAGCCCAAAGCCACAACCCCATCACCCACCTCCTCCTCCCTGCCCCTGCAACCCTCAGCAGCCCCTCTTTCACTGCATTCACACAGGATGGGGCGAAGATCCAACCTGTGTCTACCATCACCATAACACACATAGTAACCATACCCAGGGATGCTGACAAACCCACCCACTCAGTGTGGCACAGGATAGGCTGAACGAGAAGGCACAGGGCCAAGTCACATCAGCTTAATTATGGTATGGCATGCACGGTGATGGAGTGAGGGCAGAGGTGGGGACACAGGCACTAATAGGTTAAGTGGACATGTGCAGGGTGGCAGGTCCAGATGACATCCACCCTAGGGGACCACAGCAAGACACCAAAGTCACCCTGCCGTTAGTTGAGACCTTGGGGACATCCAGGGGACGGAAGAAGATTAGGGATGATAATTCTCTCTAAGTGGAGAGAGAGAGATGAGAGACTCTCAACCTGATTTCCACGCTCAGAAAGAAACCAGAATGAATAATTAAACATCCCACCTGCAAGCACTGAGGATAACCCCAAACCCACATCTCACAAGCTCAGCAGATCCAACTGGTCCAGTTCCTCTCTCCGGCAGGACGGCGGTCAGTGGGTGAAAGCCATCAGGCTGGCACAGCCTCACCTCAGGAAAACTCCCAGTGCTGTCCAGTACAACATGCTCCCAAACCAGGGAACAGGCTCTGGGGTGACTGCATGCACCCCCACTTCTGCCCAGACCCGAGCACGGCCCCGCTG
Source organism: Fulmarus glacialis (assembly GCF_000690835.1). Classification (NCBI taxonomy): domain Eukaryota; kingdom Metazoa; phylum Chordata; class Aves; order Procellariiformes; family Procellariidae; genus Fulmarus; species Fulmarus glacialis. The sequence goes on along the minus strand of NW_009197682.1, from coordinate 5,057 downwards.
GCATCCCCTTTCCAAGCCTGGAGGCAGCAGTATCCCCTCCTGCCCTATTAGCCCTTCCTACAGCCTTTCCCCAACCCACCCAGGGAGCCAGCCCACACCCACCCTCAGCCCCTTTAGAGCCGTGGGAAGCACCCACAGCTGGGCTGAGGGTGGGCAGCACCTGGGTGAAGGGATGGGCTGGGTTAACCCTCTACTTGCCAGCCACCAGCTTAATGCCGCCATCACCAGCAGCTCCAGAGGAGAGGGTTGGGGACAGTTGTGCATCTGTATATTTGCCATGCACTCTTCAACTGTCCTGTCCTACCCCATCCAATCAATCCACTCTCCCGTGACTCAGTTTCCCTCTGTGTCCCCACCTGCTGCTGTGGTTCTAAGGAAATTCCTCTTTTCTCCTTTCCCCTCCCTGAGGTGTTTCCCAGACAGGCAGGCATCTTTCCCCATCCCAGCTGGCCCGCCCCCAGACTTGGGGCATGCACACCCTGCTTCCAGCATCGCTGGGACCAGTGGGAAGGGTCTGGGGCACAAACGCAGCCCCTAAAAGGGTTTCCCTCCTGCTGGCACTGCAGCTCTCGGATGGGGCTTCCCAGCCAGGCTTCCCAGAAGCATCTTGGACCCTGGTTGCTTCCCATGCCCCTAAGTCCCCAGGAGCCAGCCACTTCCAGCCACTCCACTGGGAAGAGAGGATTAAATGCCGGAGCTGGCTGGGATTTCCTCTCCCCGGCCGTGCCAGGCTGCTCTGGCATCAGTGCTGAGTGGCAGCCTGGTGCTGCCTGCCTGGATTTGGCCCAAATCCCGTTTACCCCATGCTTTTCCCTGGCCCACGGCCTCTCTCCTTCTTGCCAACACTGTGGCAGCGCCCTGCGTTTCGGCCCGACCCGCGACGCGTCCACTGCGTTGGGCCCCAGCCTCTGATCTGCCAAAAATCTCCTGCGTACAGGCAAGTGGCTGGGACCCCCACCTGGGGACCCCGGGCTCTCCCGGCTGCTGCCAAAAGTGGCAGTTTTCTGTGGAAAGCAGGAATTTGGAGAGGACTTCGCTGGATTAGACATGTGGCCAAAACACAGCACCTAATTCACTCAGGACTGGTGTGAATCCCATCCCACGTGGCTGCTGCTAATGACAGGCTTTAAATAAATGAGCAAATGCTGGGCAAATGGGAGAGATTTTCCTCTGGCACCATGCAGCATTGCCTGTGATTTTTCTTCACCGACTCTCCCTCCGCCCACCTCCCATCCCCATCTGGCAGGTTATTTCCATCCCACTCCCTTTTCCCACCAATAATGTGTCCGACACTACCCAAACCAGGACAACGGTGAGGTGTGAACGGGAAGGAGCTTCTGGTGAGATGCCACGAGCTGCCTTCCCAAGAGCACCAGGAGCATAGTTTCAAACCCTCCCTTTCTGGTGCTTTATGTCTGCGCTAATTTAGACTAATTACATCCACTATAAAGTGATCAGAGCAGAGTTTCTTAATCCCCACTCTGGGTTTGGACACGGCGCTGGGTGATAATTTGAACTGGGAGAAACCCAATTGTCAGAGAAGCGATTTGGGGCTGCACCGCGGCGCAGGGAACCCCCTCTTTGCTGCTGCAGTGGCTGTTTCCAGACACGACCGACCTCAAATTCACCGCACAGGCAGCTGGGCTGGGGGAGAGCGCTGGCAGCAGGGTACAGCCCCCCGGGACAGGGGCTGCGAGCCCCCCAGTCAGCCCATGGAGGGACAGACATGTAGG
>NW_009197682.1:2446-3103 GCF_000690835.1 Fulmarus glacialis | reverse complement strand
CCCCCAGCCACCAGCTGGCCCCGCTGTGAGGCTCCCGGGCAGGGCAGGCATTTGCCTGCGTCCCTGCTGCATCGCCCGGGTGGGCTGGGGGGGGTCGCGCTGTGCCCGCTCATTGCAGCCCCCAGGGACCGGGGTAGCAATGCCCATGGCTGGGCACGGGTGCAGCTGGTGATGGGGGCACCCTGGGAATGTGCTGGCATGGTGACCCCCTGGGAAAAGGGGGGCCTGGAGCAGGTCCGGGCTTGTCCATGGAGGGGTGTGTGGGGTTTCATGGAAAAAGGGGAAGAAGGGGTGTGAAACAAGGGGAGAAGGGGTGTGAAATGGCAGGGAGAAGCTTGGCATGCAGGGGAGAGCCTCTTTCGGGGCCAGGGATGGGCAGAGCAGATCCCCCCAGCCCCATCACATCCTTCCATGTCTGGCCACTTGTGGTCATTTACTGTCCCCCTTTCCCTTGCCCAGGGGACTTGGGGGGGTTCCTCACCCGATCAGCAGGAGCTTGACTCCTTAATGCAGTCATAGTTTGGAGGTGGCCAGAGTAGATGGGGTACAGCAGTGGGAGTGATGGGGTGGGGAACGAGGGCACAGCACCGGTGGCTGAGGGGGAAAGGCAGGCAGTGGCGGACATGGGGTGGTGGGAGGGGTACATAAACCCCCTTG
>NW_009197682.1:1490-2414 GCF_000690835.1 Fulmarus glacialis | reverse complement strand
GGTGTTCAGGACAGCCTGGGAAAGCAGCGCTGCCAAGCCCCGTCCCTCCGGCTGAGGAAGGCTGTGGAGCGCAAGGATGGGGACGAGGGGTTTCTGGAAGTGTCGTGTGTCCACACGATGGCACCAGACCCGGAGCGGTGTCCCCAGCCGGGGTGGCATGGCAGGACTCTGTCCTCGGGCCTCAGGGCTGTGTGACCCTGCACCTGGGAGAGAAGTTGGCTTTTTTGGCAGTGCCCTGCTTGTGGGGGGTTTAGGGTAAGGGCTGTGCAACAGCTCCCTGCCAGCAGCGCCTCTCAGCATCCCTCCAGCTTTGGATGCTCCTGCTTTTGCTCCGGGTGTAAAACAGGAGGGAGGTGTCTAAAACCTAGTCCTTGTTTCTCTGCTCCATCCCCTGGTCTCATCTGCTGTCACCTCTCTCTACAAACCTCACCTGGCTCAGGTGTGCACAAAGCTACCCTGCCTGGCCCACGCCTCCCCGCGGCAGGGGCAGAGCCTCCCACCTCCCCACCCTACCAGACAAACCAGAGCCCCTTCCCCTGGGAAGGAGGGAGGCAGCGGGTGGATGCAAGGGAGAGGGGCCCAGAGGGACGGATCCTGCCTTGTGCTCCAGCAGCTGGCAGGGCACGTGGGGGCTGCTCAGCAGCGAGCAGGATTCGTTGCTCCAGGTTTGATAGATGAGGGCTTTGCCCATCCTGTCCAGTCCCACAGTAGCCTGGGCGAGGAGAAGGGGCCAGGCTGGAGGCCACCACAGAGGGCTTGGAAGTGTAATGACTGTAATGATGGCATCCCTACAAATCACCTGGGTTAAATCACATGCTATGCAAGCATTCCAGCTGATCCTCAGGCTCAGCACCAGCAGGATTAGGCCCTAAATCTCTCAGCGGGCAGCCAGGCTCTCCTCCATCCCCAGCGCAGCCCCTGTGC
>NW_009197682.1:1017-1394 GCF_000690835.1 Fulmarus glacialis | reverse complement strand
ACTCTTCCCATGGGATATGGGGTCCTTCCTCTCCCTCCGCTGCAGCCAGATTTTCCTCTGAGCCTCTTCCCATAAGGCAACATGCCTTAGTAGAGGATAAGGCCTCCAGAGGGGACTTTGGGGTGCCCAGGTTTGGGGTCCCTCTGATGGAGCTCCCCCTTTGCCTATGTGCTTCAGCAGGGTGGGGACTTTCTACTGCTCACAGCTTTGCCTACTGCAAAGTTTGTGTAGGCTCAGCAGGGAGTTTTCCTTGTTGGTCTCCATAGCGGTCCAGGGGGTCCAACACAGCAGCAATGCACGCAGCGCTTCCATGCCATTGGCAGGACAGGCACGTGTCCCGGACAGGGCTGCAAGCCCCTTCCACCCCTGCTCGTTCC
>NW_009197682.1:552-956 GCF_000690835.1 Fulmarus glacialis | reverse complement strand
GTCCCCCCAGCCACAGCTCCAGCCAGACCCCTCATCTCTGCAATTTTAGCAGACAAGCCCTTTCCCTGCTTTGTCCCCAGCTGCCCCCCACGCTGGGGAGTCACCCGAGCTTCCCATCCCCATCCCCGTCCCCATACCCTTCCTCCCCCAGGAGCCCCGCAGCCCCCCAGCCCCAGTAAGCTCAGCAGCTGTCTAACCAGCAGCGAGCCAAGATCCCATCACAGCAAACAGCATCTCGGCGCAGCCTCACACGCCTCCGTCTGCCCGCCTCCATCTGCCGGCTCTTGTCCTACATCTCAACTGGCAGCGCCCTGCGAGCGGGCTCTGCCCTTTCCCCGTCCCTCTGTCCTGCCTGCGCAGTACGGAGATTTGGCTCGAAGGTCTCTGCCAGGCTTTGGGAATCA
>NW_009197682.1:0-224 GCF_000690835.1 Fulmarus glacialis | reverse complement strand
CCGCATTAACCAGGCATCCCCCCGGGCCCCTCGCTGCCAGCCCAGCCGAGCAAAGCCACCCAGCTGTGATGCTGCCTGGCCCAGCCAGAGTCCCAAAGCCGGCGGCAGGAGGGATTTGTGCCTTGGAAGGAGCAGCTCCATCGCTTTCCATGAAGCAGATGTCTGGGTTTAGGAAGCCTCCAGCAAAAATGCAAGCTGGGGGAAATGTAAAACCCACAGCCTCC
>NW_009197681.1:0-1265 GCF_000690835.1 Fulmarus glacialis | reverse complement strand
GCTCGGCCCGTCCGTGATTCCGGTTATATCAACTCGGAGTCACTCCCTGGCTCCCCCGTCCCCAACTCAGTGCATTTGAGGGCTGTGCCTGTGCCGGGGTTTGGATCCCTGCAGCGGAGGGCTTGAGCTTCACCCACGGGCCGATTCCTGCACGCTGCCGGGCACGCGGGGATGGCGCGGGTGGAGAGCCCGTCGCGCAGCCCGGCTCTGCTCAGCATCGTATTCAAAGGAGCCGAACTCTTTTGCAGGCAGATTAGCCTGGATGAATAATGCATGCTTATAATGACAGTTATTATTCTATTCATTTATTATTGAAGAATAACTAAACCCCAAAAGATTTATGAAGTGCCATCCGGAGACACAAAAGAGGACCCTGGAATTTGGGTTTCCTTCTGATGAGCGAGTAAATGTCCGACACTTGCAGGTGCTTACCCGTGCAGCGCTGCACTGGGGACGGGGGGCAGGCACCCAACCCAAACCTCCCGGGGCGCCCATCGCGCACCCCTGCGCACCCCGGCCAGGGGAGCGTGGGGCCAGGAGCCGGCTGACAAGCAGCTCAGCATCAGGAGGCAGCTCCATCCCCTTTCTGCCTGCCACCTCTGTCCTTCTGCCAGGGAGGGGACAGTGGGGGAAGTCGCCGATGCCACCTACGTGGGTGCCAAGGGGGTGGCTCCAGGGGAGCCACGGGATTGCTCCAGGTTTATGTTGGAGGAAACAAGAACTGAACCAGGGCTCAGGGCAGCAGCTGCAGTGAAGGACAAGGAAAAACCTTTTCATGTTCAGGGGTGTCTGCGCCGTGGCTTTCCTGGCACAGCTCTCAGCCTGCGTGGGGTGGAGGGGGGACGCGCTTTCGGAGCCTGGGCAGCGGGAGGGGGTGGCAGCAGCCCTGCCCGAGCTCTGCCTGCGTTTCCTGCTGCGATTCAAAAGGTGCTTTCAGCTCCTGCGCGAGGGGATTTTGGCACTTTCTTATGTGCGACAGAAAAGGATCCCTGCGCGAGGGGTAAGAGGAGTTTGCTGAGACCCTGCTGTGACCCAAGGGCTGCGGCCACGGACGCTGCGGTGGGGGACAAGGGGTCCGTACTCACATCGATGCCCGGCTTCCCTGGGGGCCCATCTGGACCGGGGGCTCCGGGCTCCCCCTTGGCACCCTTTAAAAGAGAAGAGGCATGGGGGCAGATTGAAAGGAGCTCCTCCAGAAGGGGCGAGACCGTCGTCGAGCTGTGGGGAAGCATGGGTACTCACCGGGGACCCGGGGGCTCCGGCAG
>NW_009197680.1:0-29545 GCF_000690835.1 Fulmarus glacialis | reverse complement strand
CGCGCGGCCCCACCTGAAGGAAGGGGGAGTCCCGGTGCGGCCGATGTGACCCACAGCTTCCCTGCCGTGCCACTCAGAAATAACAGCCTCGGTAGGCCAATGTGACAGGCAGCGTGAAATATTTTAATGCTGCCTCGATTCCTATGAGGAAAAAAACCCGGAAGATCTCCTGGCTGCGTTTCTCGTAAGAATTTGAAAGATATTTAAGATGGTTTTGCGTTGTCATTATCAAACTGGTGCCGGCTGAATAGGAGAAAAGGCACAGCAGCCTGAGAAGGATATCTTCATCATACCTACCTCGGTGTGGTATGTAATTTCTGCGAGTTGTAGCATTGCCTCGTTAATAATAGGGATTGGCTTCAGTGTTCTCATCGCTGTTGGACAGTAGGAAGATGCTAGCTGTCAGTTCTGGATAGTTACTGCTTTGGAGAGGATGTTATGAAAGGTCTCCTATTTCTTTTTCCTAGGCCAACTGGCATAGCAAGAAGCGCCTGCACCCCAGCAGGAAATACTGTAATCAGTGGACACAGCCTGGGCTCTTCCCACTGCAGCAGACAATTTTATAGACCAATGTGTAGAAGTCAGTATTGGGTAATGTGGCCAGACATCTGGTTCAGTAGCATGGAGATTTAAAGGTACTATGCTTGAGTGAGACTGGTTTAAAAATGGCATAGCTCAGACCTAGGAATCTGGGAGTACTGGTTATTGACTGGTTTAATGTTCAAGAGTAGAATCTGGCACCAGAATCAGGTAGTTACTCAGTTAGCCTGCAGAGCACTGCCGAGATCTGTTCGTTAGGTCCCTCTTCAGTTTTTGTTTAAAACCCCTATCATAACAGGAAAAAAAAAAAAGTCAAAGAGTAAATATTGCCACAGGAAATTAAATAACTTTTGCATTGATTTTTCCTTTTGTATAATCTGATGAGGGTAAGGACGCTCCAAGAACATGTGACAATAGCTGTGGTTAGATATTCTGTTTAGAATGGTCCTCAAAATGAAATTTGACCACGTGCACACAATTTTTTATCTATCTAAATTCTTCTCAGTCATTTCAAGTCTTTTGTAATAATTTATTAGTCTTTTAACATCTGGGTTGGCAGGGATTAATAGACTTTACGTGAGCAAGTATAATGTCATTAATTTTTTATTAAGAGTGTTTGGTAATGTCTCTGACAAAACTTTTTTCTGCTTTATTTAAATTCTGGATTGTATTTTGGGATACGAGTAATACAGTTAAAATATATGCCTGAATTGCACACTTTGGTCAGTAGAAAACTGGAAATAACAACTCAGCCTTTTTGCTTAGCTTCAGAATTAGTGATGAGTATAATCGGCATAATAAGAGCTCGTATCAGTAAGTTTGGATTCAAATGCGAGTGTGGCATAGACACTGGTACCTTGTCATTTGACAAGATCGGGATTTCTTTGGTCAGCAAGGAAACCTTTGTAGGTCAGCCTGAAAGTTAAAGGCTTTGTGGGTCCTTTTTTGTGTGAAGAAGGAAGAATGCAAACCTTCCTTAGTGCAATCAAAATGGAAGGGATAAGAAAATCCTTTTTTTTCTCACTTTCATATTAAACATTATAGGATTACATGACACTCTGTGCTGTCTGTTTTCTTCATAGTCCTTTGGCAAGTGTTATTGCAAAGGAGCTCTGCAAAATACAGGTTCATGCTCATCTTTTTGCACGAATCTGCATGACCCAGCCTAGATTTAATATACTTCAGATTAATTTCATTCTTTGCCTTGTTCTGACTTTCTCTGTCAAAAAGGGTACTATATAATTCAAGTGCTATATTCTTGTTTTATCTGCCATTTTAGAATTCTTTTGAACTGAAAAAAAATAGTTTTCTTCCTGTATGCTCGATTTAAGTTCTTTGTTCTTTTCCTAACCAGTTTCAGTTTAATGTGGTTTTGTGGTTAATAGTAGTTAATATTTCACTTTTTATGCTTGTCCTGCTTTTCTTCAAGGGTATAGATAAAAATGGCATATATGAAGCTATAGCTTACTTTCAACTATTGTGGGTTTCAGACATAGTAAAAATACTGCTTTTAATATCACTAACTTTTTCATTATTTCAGAAAAATTATTTTTGAGAAGCAGTGGTTCTATCTGGATAATGCCATCGGACATATTTATGGAACTACTTTTGAAGTAACCAGTGGTGGAAACCTCCAGCCAAAGCAAGAGGTGGAAGAGACTACCACAGGTATTACAGAGGATTGACTGGTGTTTGGAAAAACAAGTTCTAATTAATTTGTTTCTTTGATAATACCGAAGATGATGGAAAAGCTTTCTATTAATCATTTGTTAACTTAACGTTACTTATATTCTTTCTGTCATAAAAGTGCATGGTTTTGTCTTGATCTGCTGTTTCACTAGTCCTGTAACAAATCAGCTTTTTAATATGGGAGAAAATTTGAACCTTAGTTTGGGTGAATATATATACTAAGGTGTATTTTACATATTACATTTCACTGATTGCTGAGGCAATACTTTGCAAGGCCATGAAGCATGTGGGTTTAATCCTGAGAAGTCTGCTTTCTGTGAAACTAAAATCATATGTTTCTCCAACTTAAAGATATTTAGAGCTAGATTTTACAAGTTTATATCCTTTTCCTTTAGAAACAAAAGAAGCAGGTACAGATAATCGTAACATAGTTGACGATGGAAAGTCTCAAAAACTGACTCATGATGACATAAAGGCTTTGAAGGACAAGGGTATTAAAGGACAGGTAAAAATAAGGTTTTGGTGTCGTTTCTGTGCTACCTTGATGGTTGTATTTTAGTTTATGAAATAGGCTATTCTTTTTATCGGTGCATAGACTTCAGTGCTTTTTCTTTGTTCTTCTGCTCAAGTCATGTTTTTCCTAAAGATCTGTTTTTACAAAAATGCAAAGGCTATTTTCAGAGAAAACTTCATGTAAGGTTGGCAACTTTGTCAATAGAGAGTAAAGTATGAATTTTTATGGCATCAGAAGTCATAACAGACAAAAAGAAATATTAAAACTGTTAAGGAAATAGACCTTGCATAATCACCTTTAGTTTTGTTTGTAAGATTCAAAATATTATTTCTATATTACAGACGTATTAAAATTGTGCAATAATTAAACTATCAAAGGTGTAGGAAAGGATTAGGGATAAACACCAAAGTATTAACAAATAACACTATGTAACAAATGTACTGTCAGTGCGCCTCTAGGCGGTACCTACCAAACATGTGTGATGCCTATGTTTTATCTGCACCTCAAAAGCTAAGAATATTCTCAAAAGATCAGTTCTGTTCTGTTAGAAAAGGGATTGGATTTTACCCCACACTTCGTCAACAAGAAGTGAGGCCATCTTAAATGTTAATAAACCATTGCAGCCAATTCTGTTCTGCACATGTTATCAGCCAAAATTCTCTCTCATCTTTGGTTTACCCTTTCTAATAAAAATAAGAAATTGCTCATGCTTACATCAAGTTCATCTCCTCTTTGCTGTTTGCTGCTGCTCTTCAGAGCAGCTGTTCTGCTTTTGCCTGCTTAATAATGGATGGGTCCAAAGAGTTTAGAACGGTACTTCTTCTGTTTCCATGGTTGTGCTGCTCGTGGTGGTATCTCTTTGAAAGGAATGTACTAATCAGTCTGACAGCTTCTCTATTCGTTCTCATTATCTGTGGTAGAAGATCACTCTGACTTTTCTGTATGTCCTCAGCATGTCTGTGCCATACATCTACCATACTGTTATTTTAGGTTATTAAAATATCCTACTTGGTTAACTCTGGCTTCTGAACTGTAGCTGAATATTCATTTTAGACTGTGTTGTATTAGCAGTAATAGATATTATTCTTCCATAAATGTCTGGTAAAATTTGAACTCATGTTTGTGAATGGCATGTCTTTGTGATGCAGGCTCACTTCAGAGATGACTGTTCTTTGAAATAAAGCAACCGCAATGTTAATGGGGTTTGATTTCCTATCACTTCCCAAATCATTCCCAGGTCCTGAGGGATAGGTGTTAGGATGCAGACTTCAAGTGGCATGTATACTCCCAGGGCATTGCAGAGTGCTGCAGCTTCCCTTGGCTTGTTTTGCTTACCCTACAGAAATACTCCCCAGTGTCCTCACTATAAATTTTACTGAAAAAAAATAAAAGCCACCAAAAACCCAAGTAACCCAGACACTGCATTTAACTTTTTCCAAGAATAAGGCAAAAAAAGAAAGATATGCTGTTTCATGCCATTAATAGTACATTTTAAGTACTTTAAGAAATAATGGCTTGAAAAACAGCAATAGAATGTGAGAAGTACTTGCACCACTATATTTTGGAGCAGGTTCTTAAAGTGCAATGGGAGATGCAGTGTCCACATTGAAAATACTCCTTTTGCCATTCCCCACCACCACCCTCTCCAAACTCCGGTGAGGTCAGGTTGTACTATTGCTCCTCCTACACATTTAATAGAAACTTACAATTTTAGCAGTTAAACTGCCTTGATCACAACCACCAAAACAGCACTCTGCAGCATTTGTTCTTGTATTGCAGGCATGGAGACAAACCCTGAGCAATGAAAGCTTTTTTCTGTTGGAGGTTTTAACGATCCCTCCAGTTGGAACCTGAAAGTATGAGGAAGAAGAGTTGGAGTGGCAAAGGGAGGAGATTAGAACAAGGAGACCAGGAAACAAAACCTGGAATTCTGGGAAAACCTGGGAGCGAGAGAAGGAAGAAGTCGGGGGAGTATTGTAGGAAATAATAAATGCTAAGGCATTTGACATCGTTCAAGGAGCTGGTACAGGAGTCTAGCAGAATTTGGGAGGCAGAAGAAATTAAGTGGGGTAAGGGAGATGTCTGATAAATAGCCAGAGTATAGGGGAAGAACTAGCACAAGATGGAAAAAAAGATACCCTCGAGATGGAGATGCTAAAGTCAGACAAGAGACCCAAAGAGGGAGTTGGATTAAAGTAAATATTACATACAACATCAGGTTCTTTGTTTTGTTTTGGTTTTGTAAAATATTTTTGCCTGTATAGCTTCACGCAGGACTTAGGGTACTGTCATGCAAACCAGTTACTATGAGGAATGTTAGACCGACAGAATATATGTCAGTTGTTCCATAATAACTGACAATAAACATAACTCCGCCTTATTCTAAATAAATTAAATTAAATTAAAAATAGCTAATCACTTAGAGAAAGCAGGGCAGTCTCCTTGACATTCAGCATAGGATAAGAATATGTAGGTACTGAGGCTTCACAGTAAGAGCTGAAGTAATGACTTGCTGATGCTGAAAAGAACAATCCTGCTTTTTCTTCATTTCTGGCCATAGCCATACGAGTCTGCCCTCTCTCATGAGTTAGTTCTGGCACCTAACAGACTCCTTCCTCACAAAATACCCTGTTTCCAGGATAAGCATTTTCAGTTTTATCATTTTTATGCTGGCGTTATGTATTTAAAGAACATCTAGAAGCAGAAGTATATGATTAAATTCCTGCACATAGTCAGGGTAGTGCTTCACTTGTCATGTTGATTAGTAGAAATTTACTTTGCCATTAACGTCAGTAGAAGTTAATGGTACACATGCCTCTACTGGAAGAAAATATTTCCAGTGTTTGTTTAAAAAAATACTATATATGAAATGAATGAGAAATAAATACCAGCTATAATAAAAATAAATTGTCTCTTCCAAGGAAATAGTTCAACAGTTAATAGAGAACAGTACAACATTCAGAGACAAAACAGAATTTGCTCAAGATAAATACATAAAGAAGAAGAAAAAAAAGTAAGTGAATTTTAAAATCTGGAAAATACTTAGTAGTTCTCTAATTTGTTGAGCTTGAAATAAGACTGATACTATGTGTTTCTTACAGATATGAGGCAGTTATTACAATTGTGAAACCATCCACTCGCATTCTTTCAACAATGTATTATGCAAGGGAACCTGGAAAAATTAAGTAAGTTTTCATTTTGTTTCTTTTTTCAAATTATAACAGAGAGATACTTTAATATTTTTCAAAATACCTGTGTTGTACCAGAGTATATAACACTCATCACATTTCTTTTTTTTTTCCTGTTAATGGAAAGATTGTAAATTAATGAAAAATAATGTGATATAGAAGATGAATCAATATGCTGTTGCTATGAAGAGAAGACTCTCTTGCAAGCATCAGCTTTTATCATTTCCTTACAACCACCGTCTTGCTAATTACCTATGTAGACCTATGCTCTTTGCATTTGCAGAGGAATCTCTTGTTGCTCAGTGGCATATTGTCTCTGTTTTCTGGCTCAGTAATCAAAATAACAAGCCACCTACCAGAAGCAGGAATTTTTGTCTTCAACATGTTAGGGAATCAAATCTTCTTCAACCAGAAGTCTCCAGAATTTAAAAACATGTGGTTAACACTGGTGGGGGAAGAGATCTAGCTGTGTTTGATTTTCATTTACCTAAATTAAATGATACATTTTTCCACATATAGTTTAAGATGGACTGACTTACTGTTTTTAAAGTAGTAGAAGTAGATCTAAGATGCTGAGACTGAAAAAGCTGCTATTTATGTTATTTAAGGCTTCTCAAACCTTTTTCCTTCTCCTTCGCCCATCTCCTTCTCTTGGCTTTATTGATCTATTAAGATTAGTTGTAATTTCCTTGGCCATCACTGAGTCTCTTCAGTGCAGGCGCTGCAGTCAGTAGAGTTAGGTTTTGATCCTGGATTGCAGGTGGTGCGTGCTACTGCAAAACAGATGAAAATCACCAAGGATACATTACTGGATTAGGAAATGCATTCAAATACCATTTGTTCTTTGCAAAACTGACATGTTAGAGAGAACAATAAAAAATTGAAAAGTTTAAAAAATATTTTGTCTGACTGGCACAGCATGAGATGTGCACTTTATTACGTGCACCCTACTTCATATCCTACTTTTTTATTTCCTTTGTAAACTTAAACACCCATTCCCTGCTAATTTCTTGTTGGCTCTGGTTCTAGTGCTTCTTTATTACCAGATGGTATTTAAGTTTCTGCATTGTGACTCTGAAGGTCACTGATGCTGTTCCTGAAAATCTACCTGTAATCCAACTTTTTTTGACAGGCTCCTAAGCTAATACACAGTACTTCTAGCTGTAAGAAAACTAATTTGGTATTTCTCAAAATCCTCTGTTTCCTAGCCACTTGCGATATGACACCCTAGCTCAGATGTTGACTTTAGGAAACATCCGTGCTGGCAACAAGATGATTGTAATGGAAACATGTGCAGGCCTTGTGCTGGGGGCGGTGATGGAACGAATGGGAGGCAAGTAACACAGTAGTTTTAGTAATGTACAGACTGAGGGCTTACTTGAAACTTAAGAAATGCGCATCTCTGTGATACTTTTAAAAGGCAGTACTTCAAAATACTTTCTCAGTTTTTAAAATCTACTTTTACTGTCTCCAGTATTCAGAGAGATACTTGTTTTTCCATTGGAGAAAGTTGTATTTTGCATATTTCAGTGGGATTTATTTTTCACTATTTAAAAAAAAATACGAAATTTAAAGTTGATATCACTGTATGTAGATCTATTTTACTTTCTGTCTTAGCATAATGACATTGTGTTCAGAAAAGGCTGTAAGGAGCTTGTATGCAGATTCTTCCCAGGCACCTGGGAAGTCCAGGAAAGGGAATGGCAGAAAACAGGAATAGTAACACTGGAACTCAGATAGCCCGCAGCACCGAAAAATGTCATTCCTCTTGTCCACTGCGCCAGAGATTTAACGTCTGCAAAATGTGTATTTTAAAAGTAGTATTTGACATTTTCTTGAGCGTATTCTAGGAGAAGTTTGACTTGTTTTTTATTTCTCAAACTCAGTTAATTAGTTTCATTGTAAGTCATTCAAAGACACTGAACAGAAATGACAATTATATTCCAGAAGCTGGAAAGGTAGGAAGTGTGATGTAATGTTGTGCACCCAGATGTGCTGTCTGTTGGCTGAGAAGCACACAGGCAGTTATACTATAAATTGTTTTTGTTTCAGCAACTTTTGGCCATAGGGATACTTTCTGAAGTGAATTAAATAAGATGCAATTTCAATATAACTACTGAAAAGTTCTTTTTAGTATGTTTAAGCATCGGACATCTCTTCCTTTAGAGTCTGGATGTTGAAGAAATTCTTTGCCTATTAATGTGTTTAAATTGGCTTTTATTTTTTATCAAAAACACCCCATAGTTATAAGTAACAAATATTGTAGAAAATTTGTCTTTTTAATTCTTAATTAAATTAGCTTTTCTAACAATTTGTCACTGCTTATATGTTCTGTGCGAATTCTAAATACATGTTTAATACATGCCTAATCTTTGAGTTACCTTGTCCTTTTGAGTTGTAGTAACTATTGTCCTTCCAATAAAGATTTTCTACCTTGAGGAATACTTCAGCAGCCTGTTAAATTTCATAAAGGTTAGATTAAGAGCAGGCAATCTACTTACCTATTCTTAAATGAATGCTTCATTTAAGCATTTTAGAAATTTAGAAAATTTAAGCAATTTAAGAAATTCTGGCTTTCCAATGTGTTTTTGATTCTTTTGCTCTCATAGGCTATGGATCCATTATTCAGATGTATCCAGGAGGGGGACCTGTTAGAGCTGCTACCAGTTGTTTTGGATTTCCAAAACTTTTTTTCAGTAATCTCCATGAATTTCCTCTCAGCAAAGTGGATAGTCTCCTCTCTGGGACATTTTCTACAGAGACTCTGCCTTCAGAACCTGAAGATAACGCGCTAGTGGAAGAAGAAAGCAATGGATTGACTGAGGAGAAGACGACTTCCCTACAGGAAACAGAAGAGGAATCCACTACTGAAGCAGCTATGGAGATCAACCAAACAGAAGAGCAGGAAACAATGGACATTAATGCTGAAGATGTAGAATTTAAAGAGAACAAAGAAAAAGAAAATAAAGAAAATGTAAGAATATTTATTGTGGCTATTCAAGTTTTACAACGTCTATATACTTAAAGTTCTGCCGTCTGAATCAGGCATGCTGAAATACAGCTTATTCAGGTGTTAAGATGGAACTCTGGAAGTTGTCTTTTGTCTTACGTTAAGCCATCTAAAATGCAAAAAATGAAAATTCAGTCCATGCAACAGTGATCCAATATATAATTACCAGTTAAAGTGCAAACTATTTGTTTTATTGTTCAAAGGTTCGGGAAAAGCAAAGAAAACAATGGGAGAGAAGGAAAAAGCTAATAGAAGCTGCTGCTTTGTTGAGAGAGAAGAATGCTGATGGGTGAGTCTGGTTGTAGTCGGAAAGGTCTCTGAAAACACATCTACAGAAAATAATTTCCTTTGAAACAAATAAAAGCTTTGTTTTAAAAATACCCAGATTTTTTTCTTAATATTTACAAGCAGGCAGTCAACCCAGGTGTGTCTTGGGTCTTGTTTGGTTCTTACCTGGTTGAGATTTTTTTTGTTATTTAAATGGTTTGAAATTTCATAATCTAAAAGTCATAGTTTCCTGACTAGCTATAAGTAGACATTAAAAAAAATTCTATCCAAAGAGAAACAGAATCCAGATAGAACTTAGGCCGATAAAAATCACAGGATTCTAATTGGCAAAGTAGAGCCTGAGGTTTTAAGTTTATTAAATTGGAACTAAATTTGTTGTTTTGGGGTTTGGTTGGTTGGTTTGCTTTTAGAAATGCATTTTTTTTTACACAGGAAAAAACACGTAACTTCATTTTACCTGCTTTAGCCAGGATCGATTGTTCCCAAGGAACAATTTAACATGAAGATTTAATTTCAGAAGTTTAAAACAAATACGATAAACATATTCCTAGAAATTCAGCCCCACAATAGTGTAAGAGCACTTGGTGGTTGTGACATTTTCATGATGTTCTTAGCAAATGCTGAAGTGATTTGAGTTAATCCAGTAACATTGATTTAGTTAATTTAATAACATTCATACTCATTTTTTCCTCCTAAGGATATTGGCTCACTGGGAATAAAGCCGTTCTGCTTGGATAAACTTTAATACACATTCATTGGTTACATTGAAATGCTTGTGTATAATTTTTGTTTTTATTATTACGAAATGTTTTAAGTCATGCTCATTCATATTTTAGTATATCTCATCTAGCATATTTAAGTGGTAGAATTAGCCTTTTCTATAAAGATGCAGAGACAGGTCATTCCGTGTTCTCTGAAAGCAATAAAACAGTAAAGGAGGTTTGTAAAAAGTACTGCACATCTGTTTGACAGCAGCAGCACCACTGGTGATGCCTGTGGGCGACTGTTAAGCTGCCTCAACAGTGGTAGTGTTTTGTTCTGGTTTTACCACTGTCTCCTGCACCCATCATTATAATTCATGTCTGTGCATGGTCTGGTAAAGCGAAAATTAGTATTTGACTTTACTCGATTCTTCCTGTAGTGTAAAATAGTATATTCGGTTGTTGATTAAGTTTGAGTTCAAGGAAGCCTCTTTAGTATTTGTCTCTTGTTCATTTGTTTTCAATCATTTGTATACTTCTTTTGTCCTTTGAAATGCATGGAAGCTATAACAAATTATATACTTGAAGGGATGAGTGATTTCTTGCTTTAGGAAGTCTTCAGCATGATGGGGGGGGAGGAGGAGAAGTTTATGGTTGCCTGAAGGTACTGTCCCAGATGGCTCAGTCAGGATCACCTTTCTTTAGTCATCTGCTTTTATAGCCCACCATTTGTTTAGATCAAGAACCACAGGGTACATATCCTGCTAAGCCAGGAAAAATTGGCATGGAATAAAGAAATGCTTCAAACTAACGACTTGGCACTTGGAACAAAGAAATGCTTCAAACTAACGACTTGGTGAGTAGAGGCAGGCAGGGAAGTTAGGATTTTGTTTTGTTTTGCAAGAGAGAAACGGGGAAAGGATGGGTAAAAGCTGGTTAGCATTGGAGATGGGGAGAAAGATTAGGACTTACTGTCAGAGTAAAGAAAAACTGGTCGTTAGGTAAAGATGGGCACCAACTTTAGGAGAATTACTTCTTGAGGTCCTGAATTTAACCGTATTTACTACTTAATGTAGAAGATGCAATTTTAATAAAATTTGTATCTTTAATAAAATTTGTATCTTTTGTGCTGTGATGTGGTGAAACATTACTTGTTACTAGATCTATTTGTTCAGTTCCGTTTATGAGAGTTGAAGTCCATCATATGTCTTTGAGGGGGAAAAATGAAGACATTCATTAGGGATTTGGTATTCTTTTAAAGATGACTTTTTTAAGGTAGACTATTACATTTTTCTGATACTATGAAAGTGGAAGTTGGTTTATAGACACTCCACATGTTCAGAATTAGACCACACACCCTCTCTCTACCCTTCCCTGCCCTTCCCCTACCTCCTCCTTCTCCCCTCTCACCCATTACGTTGATTTTGCGACTGGCCAGACTACCTGCTGACAGCAATATGTGCTGCCATATGAGAGAACAGAATTTGATTTCTTACAGTCTCTCCCATCTCTCTCTTACCTTCCTGTCATCTGGCAGAGCTCCTGGCAGTGTCAGTGCAGCACTCCAAGCCTTCTGAGACACAGTCTGGAGTCTTTTTTTCTTTATGGTCCACTTGGTTAATTACTGAGCACAAATTTTTTTGAAGTTTGGATTTGAGATAAATCTGTGGCCTGCAAGGCCATGGCCAGCAGAAAACCGAAATGCAAACAACTGCAAAAGAATTGCTTCACCTTTTTACCTCTATTGTGTTTAGAAAATTGAACATCCATTTTTACTTCCCTTTTGTTAGGTAAGTTTGATGATGTCTCCAGTGCTGTATGTGCCCCTGGAGAATAAATGTTAATTAATTGATGGGTCTTTTCATATAGTAACTATATACTGGAGAAGTAGTTTAATTAGTTTAATTAGTAGTTTAATTAATTAATTTCTGCACAAATACAACTTATTAACTAATTGAATCGTAACCATTTCTTGCAGTATAGTTTAGCAGTGATTTTCTTGATAAAAATTCTAGATACTTGTAGAGAATCCTAAGCATCTGTAAATATGAGTTATAATGTGATATTAAAATGAGGATGAAGAATAAATACAAGTTAAGTTGGCAAGGACATAATTTCTTTTTAAAAGATTTTTAGTCACGCCTACTGAGGGATTGTTTTCTCCTTAAATAATAACTTTTTTATATAAAACTGTATTTAATGAAGATTACACAGCCTAAAGAATCACAACTGAGGTTACATTCTAAGCAACAATTAGCAGCCACAAAATTTTAATCATATTTGGACAATGGTCTTAGGGTAGAGAAAGAAGCATGCAAATTCTTGGGTCGCAAGAATTACTGTGGAGCTCAACACAGCTGAAATGAGTGCTTCTGCAATGCGTTTAATATACTGCACTTTAGGGAACAAGTGTTTTATTCTCTCAATTATGCAAGTAGGAAATCGTGATTTGTTTTTATATTTTGGGACTTGTTAGAGCCATGAAAACATGCTGATTAGCAACATTTAAGCTATAATTGATTGCTGTGCCAAGTAGGAGAGAATGTCACTTGATGAATAGGTTTTAGAAGCAGAAAACTAATGTGCGTGAAATTTCTTTTGCAGCTTAATTGTAGCCAGCAAGTTTCATCCCACTCCTTTATTACTTTCTTTATTGGAATTTGTTGCTCCTTCGAGGCCTTTTGTTGTCTACTGCCAGTATAAAGAGGTAAATCGAGTATGTTACTTTTGCTATTATAGTTCAAGTTTGAGACTATTCTGCTGTATAACCTATGTGGTTTTTTTTAAGCCATTATTAGAATGTTACACATTTTTTTTGGAAAGAGGCGGTGTTATTAACCTAAAGCTGTCTGAAACCTGGCTACGAAACTACCAGGTAAGGATTACAGTAAGTGGCTGTCAAAACTGCATGAATACTGGGGAGCAAAACACACTGAAAATACGTGGTTTTTGGACTGACTGAAACTATGTATAAGCTCATGCATTTGTTTTACCTGAGAGCAGTGGGAAGATATTCTGAAGAGTTTTAATGCTTCATTGCAACAATTTCCAATGGAAATACTTTATTTTCTTCTTACAATGCATTTCATTTAAACATTTGCTGAAATATTTGTAGCACGCTGACAAATCTAATAGTTGTGCTGCTTTAGTAGGTAGCCGAAAGTGAGGGACAATCTAATGTCATGTAAGAGAGATGTAGCAAAATATTACAAGTGTTTACTCATTTCCAGTCGGTTTGATAGCTGGAAAAAAAAAAAAAAAAAAATGTTAAGAATGGTGATGACTTACAAAGTCAATGTCTTCAAATAACTCGTTTCCTGGAACCAAAGTAACAAGAACTTTGCGGTCTGGGAACTGAACAATGAAGACAAGATGAGAGGGGGAAAACATCTCCACAGTGAAAAATGTCGGTCTGACTAACTTTGTTTGAACAAGATGTTTGCACATGTGGAGTACCCTCTCAACTATGAAGAAGCAGAAGCATGTCTGATCTCTAAGCAGCTCGCCATCTCTGAACAGGTTCTTGCATTCTACTGACTTTCTCCTTGCCCATAGGCTTCTGGAGTCCATAGGGAATCATTATTTAGGGGATGACTTAATTCAGGCATGGCCTCGATTACTTACTATTGATCAGGCAACCACACTGGGAATGATTAGGAGATTATAGATGAAGATGTTCACACAAGTTAGGCTTGGCAAGGGTTACTATGTCTGGGTGCAGTTAGGAGCAATACTGCGCAGTCTCCTAGACACACGTAAATCGGCTTAGAGCTGTGATGGCAGCCAAAGCAAGGAGGAAGCATAACTGAAGAGAAAGCAGAAAAGTACAATGCAGCTGAAAGTGATGGTTCATTGCCATGTCTTACCTTAAGAGTAGCTACGTAAAGATTATAGTGACAGAACTGGCAATTACTGTATTACTTAATGCTGTTTTGCTAGACCAGCTGTGATTTCTTGCAAAGCACACCAGTTCTGAACACATGAATGAGACTTCCATGTATCCCAAACCTTGACTTTATGATTTTGCTGGAAATGCCATGAAGAAGTAATCAGTAAGGCAGTAGCCTGTATTCTTAGTATTTCGGTAACTGATTTCTGGTATGGAGATACTTTGCCCTTTAAAGATAAATACACTTTGCAAATGGCTGTTTGTTGTGGCGGCTGGAAAAAAAAAAATCACATCTTATACTGTAAGCTTAAATTACACCATTTGATGTGCATATCCAGAGTGAGTTTTTACGGGTGCTTTGTTTTATGTTTGGTTTGGGTTTTGTTTTTTTAAAGGTCTTACCGGATCGAAGCCATCCAAAACTGACAATGAGCGGAGGTGGAGGGTACCTTCTATCTGGTATAACTGTTGTCTTGGATAAGGGCAAATCTGATTCCAGTAGTTCAGAAGCACTGAACATGGAAGAGCCATCATCTAAAAGATGCAAAGTTCAAGACCCTCATTGTTAACATTTGAAGAATTGATTTGGTTTTTAGATCTCAGGAGTCCTACTGTTAGTAAAATAACAATACACTTTCTGTGCACTTGACAGCACAGAAGTTGTACCTGTCACACACCTGTCAGCAAAAAGCAGCAGAACTGTGTGATAGGGAGGATTCTCTCGCTCTTTACTGGTTTACATGATCAGAATGAGAAGAAAAACCCTTGGAAGCAAACACCCCACTGAAAACACGCTAACTTCAAAAAGAAGAGAAAATCAAGAGAAGATAAAGCATCAGCGAAGGCATTCTGTTTGTTTGTTGTCAAAAGTGGGTATGATGAAGTGTTTTTTTAAAAGATTGAGTCCAAATCAACACATCTAACATAGCTTCCCATTTTCCCAGAACAACATCAGGGTAAAACATTCTACATAGTGATCTGCTCCCTCTTTGGACACAGAACCCGGCTGTGTTCATTGATTTAAGGAAGTAGAATGAAGAGCAAAAATCATACGCTTTTCTTTCCAAAGGAACAATAAAAAGAGAATACTAATACCAGAACTTTACAGCATGACCCCATGTTTTCCTGAAATAAATACAAAAAGTGTATGTTCACAAATTAAAATACCAAATAATTAAACAGAATGTCTGTATTAGTATTGCCTGTCATTTTCCTGAGAGTTGTTACATGTTTTTATTTTAAGATACGACTATTTTGAAAACTGCTATATGTATATTTATTTATTCTACTGTTTTATCTTTCATGACGTGTAGCTGCTTTGTTTGTTTGCTTTTAACTTTGCATTTGCCATTTCCATTAAACTGCAGGATGTTTTTCCTAATGAGATTTATTTCCTTTTTCTTACTTTTCCCTCTTTCTGGAAATAAAAAAGTCTAACAGAGGCTTTAGGAGAATACCCTTGCTGGCTGCACCCCGTTGAACCCCCAGTGGGGAGCTGTAGGCCCATATGGGAGCTTGTAGAGCCTCATAGAGCCAGCAGGACTTGGCTGCCAGTCTTGAACTTAGGCATCAGTGGGAATCTGGAGCTTTGGGACCCAGTAATCAGACTTCATAAAGCTGTGAAATTCTGTATATTGGTAAGAGTAATGCTCTTTTAGGACACCATTAGCTCAAAGCAAAATAAAACAAAACAGGGGTTATACTTTGTGTGAAGCAGCAGTTAAAGATTTCTCTTGGGTGAACAGGTACAGTACATCTTCAGGTTATTGTCTGCCTCTGTTCTGGTTTTTGTGAACTTCCCATCTTTTTTTTTCTATTTTTATGGAAAGCTTTTCTTCTCTTACTTGCATGAAAAACCCATAAATGGAGAGATTGTAGGTTTCACCATCTCCTCTGCATTCCACCAAGCATGTGGATCTGAAAAATGTGCTTTGCCCCTCTCACCTTTCCGTACAGTCTAAGTGTTGCAAATCGGATGTAGGAAATAGTAAAAGCCACGCATCACATTTCTAAGTTTTTTAAAAATTCTGCATTTCTCAACTTTCAAGAATTAGCGGGCAAAGAGGGGCATGGGAAGAGAAGTTTTTCTTCGCTGTATGTCTGCGCCTGCATACTGAAGGTAAACTGGGACTTTCAAAACAGCCAACACCCAGTATGTGATGAAATTCTGAGACAACCTAGCTTAGAGCAATGGATAGGAGCCTGGAAGCTAGGCGAAGGCAAGAAAATGATGAAAGCAGTGTAAGCCAGGAGATTAATACCGAAAAATTATCTTTTGCCTCAGTTTTCTTACCTGGAAAGCAAGTATAGGTGCTTCTCTGCCACTTTCATTGAGCTGGTAGGTACTTGGCTGTCACATTTATAGCACTACAAAGGTATAAAAACTTACACAGTAAAAGTTAGGTTAAGCAATCAACATACATTTTAAATTCTTACCATATATAATGTGCTAAAAATAATAACCTGAGGAAAAAATCTGTTTTACCTATATAATAATAAGATCAGTTTTGAGAAATAAACAGTGTTGGAACATCTGAAAAATTATTTTAGATCAAAGCCAAACTGGCTTCATTTCTCCAGCATTGACACTAACACGCTCTCAGTACTGAATCCTGTCCCCCGTTTTTTAAATGCTTGTACCAATGAAAGATGGTAAGAAACCAAGAAATAATGTAAAATATTTAAAATTATTGATGTCTCAAATTGATGGAACATATTCTGTATGTAATAGTGGAAGAGCACATCTCGATGTAACATTGTTCCTATTTTAATTGAAACACGCAAATAAATGAAACTGTAAAGCCTATAATGAGCGAAGCAAGTTATGATTGCCTGAAACTCTAGGGACCCTCTATATTTTTAGAAGTAACAAATTAGGGAAAATCCAGAACAAATGAGAAGAAAGAGCGTGCATCCTGTAAGATCTTAACGTAAGTTGAAAATAACTGATGTAATGAAAAGCATCTCTAAGAGAAAAGACAAAGCGGGGGTGAGGAAAAGGAAGGCGATGCTTGCCTCCCATTATTTAGTCTCCATAAAGTGTAGCTCAGGAACCTGATAATCGCTAGAGCCTCAAGGCAGAGTGTCCAACAACTTTTATCTCCGGAGGTATAAAACATAACAACTTGCTGTAAGTTAATTTTGGTCAGTGATGTATAGATAAGGAGTGGGGAAAGGTAGTGGATATTAAACCAGAGGTGGGTTCTGTCTCCTGAAGTACTCATCCAGCCTTGAACTCTGCACAGTGAGGATGGCAAATGAGATCCAGGTGCTGTCGGCACCTCAGAGGCACTTCAGCCTTCCTTTAGAGGTTGGCAGCGCCCACGCTCAGCAGCCAACAGATCCTCAAGCCTCAGCTCTAAATACACTGAGGATGTTAGGAAGGGTCAGGGCCTGGCCTGGTAAAGGTATCACTGCACTTAAAAAGAGACTCTGGAGCTGAGTTTATTCCTGTCTTCAGTCACAGAGCAGAGCATTCGACGGCCTTCACTATGCAAATTTGCTGAAAATAGGAGAAAATTAGAAGAAATAAGTAATAAGCTTTTCATTCTTTTGTTTTACTAAAACTACACACGTCAAATTTACCATTAACCAAGGGTGCATGAGCCAGAAGCCAGCCAACACTTTCAGAAGCCAAAACCACTATTTCTGCTTCATTTGATTTCCTGGAACAAGGAATATTATCCACCAATACTTGTTTCAAATTGTACCACCTACCTTCAATGCCAAAAGCAATTTGCCCTTAAATAATGCAAATTTATGTAAATTTTATTGGCTGTTTAAAAAAAGCTCTAGTGTTACCATCAAAAAGTCCTGAACAGGCAATGCAAACACATAGATAAAAATGGAACAGCTACTCGGCTCTCGGCGCTTGTGGCATCAGCCCTGCAGAGCAACGCAAGCAGAACAGAGAAAGGCGACAGATAAAAGGGCTGTCACAAAGCTCTTGGAAGCCACTGAATGATATTTGGTCTTAAAGTCTTCCAAGGGACATGTTTTTAAGCAAAACATTGCTGATTCATGAATGTGTATTTGCATAAGCTGAGCTTTTGAAAGAAAAAAAAAATCTTTGCTAAGTTACATACTTGAACAATTTAAAAAGTTTTCTGTGCTACAACTAAAGCTATTTGCTTCTAGGCATGTACGTACTCACAGACATGCTTTCTCTCATACTACCTAGGGGGGAAAAAGTACCATGCTGCAATACTTCTTGTACAGTATTGTAAATTTTAAAAGGGAGAGCCTCAGAATTTGAAGACAGCAAACAAAGTATTTCTGCAGCTGGGACACCTTCTAACTTTCCTTACTGTTGCTGGAAAAGTCTGGTGAAACCATGGTCCTACTGAAGTCAAAGTTCTGTCAACTTCTTTGAGCCTGGATTTGAACTTCATGTACCTTTACCAGACAAGATGAAACATTTGAGTGGTCTTACCAAAATCCCTAGGCACAGACATGCTTACACAGTTCAAGGATCACTAGCTCACTGAATATTTTCAGTTCACATTGCCTTAGAGTTAACCGGAGACTATGTTTGTGTTCTAATGAGCAGGTGGATTAAATGCGTTACACTGGGATGACAGACAGTACACATTTACTGATAATGTGACTCGGCTGAATTCTTTGTATAGCACCTCTCTCCTGTGTGTGGTGTTACACAAGCAACTGAAGACACTGTCACAGCAGAAAGTCTGTAAAAAAAAATGCATTTGGATAAGTTAAATTAAACGGAACCCCAGATATTTGGAGTAATTGAAACTAATTACGGGATCATTTCTTTTACTGCTTCATAGTGTCATATGATTACCAAATGCCTCCTTCCACACACCACTCACTCATTCTCCGTAAGACATCGTACAGTTCCACCACGCAGAGCCCATCCTGCCCCCAGCCTGCTGGCTGCGGAGAAACTCGCCTTGTGCAAGATCAGCCCTGCTCCAGTGCAGCACACAGGCTCTGTAACGCTTCTCACCACGACCTGCTTGCCTGCAGTAGGCAGAAAGAACGTGTCCGTTCTTTTAGCAAAGCGTGTCCGGTAGGTGATTAAATTAATGGGACTGCTTAGTCTGAGTAAGCGGCAAAACCAATCCACTATGTAACGCATTGATTCTGAAGCGCCACGTGCTTTCCAAATCAACAAGCACACATTTGGTGTTGCAACCCCTTTGCTTCTTTAATGACTAATTTCCAGAACTAAGTAATTCACAGGACGTTTCTGAGTTACTAGAGCAAATCAGTCGGGTTCTTCCTTACCTCTCGTGCTCTTGCTAACTGGCAAATAAAAGGCACAGATAGGCTCCTTGTAACTTTTAAAAAATATTGGTGAACCACAAGGCAACATCTTGTACATGATCTATCCATCTGATACAGCTTACTTTGAAATAACCCAATCAGTCAAATAAGCAAGGAGAAAGTTTTGTCCAAGATCAATGTTTTTTATTATTTCAAACTCAGACAAATATATTTCTGAAGAACACTAACACAATTATTTTCACAAGCATATTAAAAATATCTGCCTTGCATGAAAGGTTATAATACTAAACTTCATGCTATTCAGATCTCAATAGCATAATAGCAAATTAAAGACATTTTCAGCTGTATAAATCACTACACTATAGTGGACAGTAAATAGTATTTCCTGTTTTTAGGGCAAACAACAATCCAGTGGCAGTGAATTTACCACAAAATACAGGTATTGTGAGTACAGCTACACCTAGCTTTGAAATGCCAAAGCAGATCGTCTTCAGCCTCTCCTGTTGTCATTAAACTTCTCAGCGATTTTCTGCAGCTCCAAATCCATAGCAGCCAGGTTTTCCAGTTCTTTTTCCTGTGAAAACATAAAGAGCATTTTACACATCAAGTAACGCTGCAAATGTTGTTTTGTTCCATGAAAATGAGAGACAAAGACCATTTCTGAGGCAGGCATCTCCTGCTACTTACTGGTCCCCAGGCAGCTTGCTGGGGCAAGGGGTGTTAACAGCAGTGCAGCACACACTTTGGAGACTTGTGCAATTTCCTGCTTTTAACTGAATTGGGGCTGGGGAAAGTATCAAAATACTCTTTCTGAGAGCTGGCCCTAATCACAGCTTGATCTTTTTAGCTTTAAAGCACCATTATCTAGTAGCGACCTCCTGCTATCTCACAGCTGCCGCTCCCTGCAACATGCAGTCACTTCAGCCCAGGTGAAGGTCCCTTAGGAGGCCACAACCTGACGATCACAGTGGTTCCGGCTTACAACGCACAGCAAGCAGTGTGCAACAAGAGGAACACCTCCACATTACCAGATGGTAGGGGGGAAAAAAAAAAAAACGTATGCAGCCAATTCTTGTTTATTATGATGACTTGCTAACACCGTTTAACCTCAATACAAATTAGTATTAAACTTGCACTGCTCCCACCTCAGCTTTGTGCAATAGATACAGTGACATACATGACGAGCATCTAGCTATTGCATGTAGACTCAGTTTTCCTGGACACCAAAGCAGAACAGGAAGTCCAACAAGAAAAGGATTGACACACATGGGAACTACATGCACAAATCAGGCTTACAAGTGCAAGCCAGGTTCTGCTCTGCAGTTACAGCCAGGAAGTCAATGGACAGCTGAATTTCACTCAAGATGTCCAACTTGCTTTTCACTTACACATTTTTAAACAACCCCCCCAGACCAAGTTGTGCTTGCTAATTACCTCTCTGCTCCTGCTGCAAGGGGCACCTTTGTCTTATTAGTCTGTAAGACCCTAGAGGGAGAGGTAAGGCTAAAACAGGAAGAAAATCTCCTTTCTCTTCCCGTCTTGCAGCAGATGCACATTGTCTTTATTTTACAAACTGTGCCCTGGGGTTGTTCCACTGCATTCATTCAAAGAAAGCAGATTTTTAAATCACTGAAGCCCTTGCTCTCCATGTGACTTAATCTTGTTTGTGTTTTTCCACGCACAATTTACCAGCTGCCTTGGGAATGGATTTAGAAACGTGCATGCAAAGTCAGCTTCCCCTAGCTTTCCAGACAAAGACCGGTACACATACCTCCTCTTCTGTCAGAGGCCTCTGGCTCAGACTGCCTCTGTCATTCCTGATTATGTGACGTTTTTTCATGTCTTCTCCAGAATTGTACAACTCTGGGAATTCAGCTGATTTCTTCCTGTAATTCAGAAGTTGTGCGAGTTGATCCATCTTGTCGTATTGCCTTTTCATATCGTATCTGTTCATTTTGCCAAGATTCCTCTTCTCGGTGCGTCCGTCGTTCAGAGCACTTAGGATTTGCTTTTTCTCCCACCAGTCATAGTCATTATATTCAGGGAAAAAATTCTTCTCGTTCAGGGTGGGCCTGCCTTCCTCTCTGCCCTCCAGAAGCTGCTCTCCTGCGCTGTCCCTTTTCTCAAAGCGCCGGCTTTTCCACCACAGCAGTGGGTAGAAAGGGCTGTAGGATGCCGTGGTTCTCTTCTCATCCTCTGCAGGGAGACGGCTTCTGTACTCTTCCCTCTCTGCGTATCTTCCCTCCTCCATATTCTCCTCTTCATTTTCCATCTGATCACTGCTGTGATGCTTCTTTTCTACCTCCTCCTCCTCCTCACTGTTGCCAGGGTAGCGCTGCTGCTCTACACTGTCCTCAGTGCTGTAGTGTCTTCTGGCCTGCCCTTTGCGCTCTCGAGCGTACGCTTTCTGCGACCCTTCATCTTCACTGTCCCACAAGCGGTATCTCCCTCCAGCACGATGCTGCTTCTCCTTGCTGCCAGCGCTGAGATACCTGTCCAGCTCTTCCTCGCTTTCATCTCCAACATATGTCCTTCCCTCTGAATGGTGCCTCCTCACCTCAGGTGATCCATCATGGTGTCTCCTCTCCTCCTGCCATTTCTCATTACTTTCTTCACTGTGGCGATGCCTCTTGTTTTCTTCTTCACTGCTCTCTTCACTCTGCTGCCACCTTTCTCTGTACTCCTCGCTTCCCTGGTCTGCACGCCTCTTCTCCTCCACCTCGTCAGACCCGTGCCTCCCATGATAATCACTCTTCTCCTCACGCTGCTGTTCAGACTCTTCACGATGTTTCTGATGGTGGTTCCTTTTGTCCCAGAGACGGGCCTCCTCTGTGTTTGATTCCTCAGCTAGTTCCTCTTTCTCTTCAGAGGAGTCACCCTTTCTATGCTTCCCGTGGTAACGTTTGGGTTTGTAGGGTTGCTTTTCCTCCGTTTCTTCACTCTCATCAGATTCTTCATGCTCTTGCTGATGGGAGAAATCGCGTTCCTTAGACTCATGGTGGTATTTTTCACTTCTTTCTTCCTCTGCCTCTCCATCTTCACCTTCATGAATTCTTTTGTAAGGGCTCTGCATTCCCTCCTCCGAATGCCAGTGGCCCACGGGACGCTGATCATTCCCATCAGGGAACTCC
This sequence comes from Fulmarus glacialis, assembly GCF_000690835.1. NCBI lineage: Eukaryota > Metazoa > Chordata > Aves > Procellariiformes > Procellariidae > Fulmarus > Fulmarus glacialis. The sequence continues at coordinate 7,345 of NW_009197680.1, read as the reverse complement.
TCTGTGCTCATGCCTCCAGAGTGGGACTTCTTGTTGAGAACAGCATGCTCTACCTCTTCGTCATGACGCTTGCTCTCTTTGCTTGCTTCTTCACTGTGGTAGCTCTTCTCCTCCTCCCTTCTAATTTCCTGATAGTGTTTCTTTTCTTCTGTATGAAGTGTCTCTTCTTGAATAGGTGTGTGGTGACCATACTCCTCTTCCTTGCTTTTAGCTTCCTCATGAGCAAGTTTCTCCTCATTACTTCCTTTCATGTACTTTTTAGATTCCTCTTCTGCCTGACTTTGTTCTTTCTCCACACTCCCAGTATGATGTTTTTCAACCTCTGCTAGGTCTTTCAAATTCCTCACTTCAAGTTGTTTGTTTTCGCTTCTCTCTCTGTCATTTCTACCATCTACAATAACAAAAGCAGCATAATGAAGTAATCCAACTCTCCACTGAAGCGTTATTTCAGTTTAAATAGATAACTGGCTTCCCAAAGTAGCAAGAAGATTTGGACAGAATTAATTTTTTAATTCTGCTTTTAAAATTAGTCATTTTCTAGTATTTTCTATGTTTGCCTGGAAAAGCATTAACTAATTTTCTTTTAATTAGGCATTTTAAAAGTTCCACTGAAGTTTCCAGAGTAATTTTTCCTCTTTCGTTTTTTTCTGTTTGTGATCACATTTTTAGTATTGAATTAAATTAACTCTCATTCCCACTAAAAAAATCAATGGGATCTGGAGTTGTTTTCAGTTCTTTGAATGTCAGGCCTTGTCCATCACACATGCTTATTCACAAAAAAGACAACCATCTATTTCAAGCTATTTGAAAATATCTGGGGCTTTTAGCAAATTTTAAAAGTTCTAAATTGACTGAAAAAAAAAGAAACAAAGAAATCTGTTACTTTGCAATAGTTATGTTTAATCAAATCATGCTCCTTCTACTATTTCCAAAATGCGAAATGAAAGTCTGACTCTGACCACTATGGTAACAGTATATTTCTGTGAAGATACTTCTGCTTCACTTGTGTCTGAGTAACATCAGAAATAGATCACAAATCCTAAAGGTTTTCAGACAATAGCTGCACAGATTTAAAAATAGCTCATTATTTCTGAAAAGCTTCTCATTATCTGATATTCTTGGAGGAGATCTGTCTAATGGCAAAAATATGGTCCTTACCCTCTTTTTCCAGTAAGTGTTTTTTCATTTTCCAAAACATGGCAAATACACAGGTTTTTCTGAAACTAACAATATGATAAACAAAGCTTGATGCCTGATGGCATTCAGCATCTCCTAGAAATTTGGGGCCGAGTTAGATAGAAATACATGTATTCCCAAAGCCCAAAGAACACCCTCTTCTGATGATTGTATTAGGGTCATGCATTATTCCCTCTACAAACAAGCAGGAGACAGATGGGTTTCATTATTGCTTCTTGCTGGCAGGTAAGTTCAAGAGCCTTTTTATTGTTCTGTAATCAAATAAATGTAACTGGGCAGAAAAGATGTGTGTTCCACAGTTTGGCACAGTGTCAAACTTAACCACACTTCACTACAGACCGTAATCAAGCATGCAAATAGGCTTACACCTCGACATCGAGGCAGCTAAGCACCATGCCGCAGGAATGAGCTCATCTGAAATGAGCACTCCCACAGGGAGCTTTCAGCACATGTCTCCAGACCTCCGGAATCAGCACTGCAAACTTTATTTCTCGGCTGAGCAAAAGACTCCCCTCTCCTGAGTTGGGCGTGGACTCAGCTGCCACCAGACGCGGGAGCCTTGTTGATTTAAGTGGCAGTTATTTGAAGCCAGTTCCTACCCTCTGGGACGCGTTCAGCGTGTGGTCCAAACCCGGTCACATTCGTTGACCTCCACGGCTACCTAAAGAGCTTGTCTAGTTCTCTCAGACCCTCCAGGTGGCTTACGTAGAGAGCCACACGCGTTAGCCAAGAATCCCTGACAGTTACCAGGTCAGGCTGTTTGCTCTTTGAGCCAGACAGACTAAACAGAAGGAAATCAGAATTTTGACACTGAAATTTGGAGGCACCAGTTTCACACAGGCTGAAATAACAGTTCACCAGCTCCAACACAGGAGAGAATCCATCTACCAAATTCCTTTCACAAGTTCAGATAATGTTGTACTTACTCTTCTTCAGGATTTCTTTGCATTCAGGATTAATTGGTCGTGCATTTGGCTTAGATAGAGCATTGGACAGAACTTCCACTATGCACCGTGTTACCTAGAAGAAACAAAACGGGAGAAAAAATTCTTATGGCAAAAATGGAAATCCTACTTCTGACCCAGTCAGTGAGGAAAGCTAGTTTAGGATTAGAGTTCAGCCTAATATTTATGCATTCTGAGTAATCCCCAGCTCTACCACAACTTCCTGTGCATTTGGGCAATAAGTGCTTTGCTCCTCACTCCCATACTAGTAAGAAGAAGACAGTCATTAGCTCTTTTTATCTCCCCTTTTGTCTGCATAGGTAACAGGCTCCTTTTGTACATTTTTAAATATTAAATACCCTATTCAGTACAAAGGAGTCACATGTGGTAACAGCACCCTACAAAAAAAATAACCAACACAACACACATTCAGAAGATGAGGATCATCCTGTAGGATCTGTCCAAATGAGGATGCTGCAAAGGTGTTACCAGAAGTATTGCCTGGATTGCCAATAAACCAAAAGTGCCTTTATACCCTCTACAAGTGACATGCTCCACATTTTTTCATGTGTGTGTGCTGTAAGCCCCACCTCTTTTAGCGCTTAACATTCAACTTAGAATAGTCTTCTAGAAGCAGAGAAAATTGATTGATTTAGGAAAGTCACACAATCTCCTCTAATCCTAAGCGCTACCAAAGTAGCTCTCCTGTACAAATTCATGCAAAATGATTTTCAAGTGTTGAAGCTGTTGGTTGTGAGCGAGCGCTGATCATCAGGGGTATGTGACTCTCAGACTGACAGTCTGGGTGGCTGGATGGGAGAAGACAATAAAACATTTATATAGCCATTTGTTTTTTAACTGTTTTTAGTTATTACTACATGTTTACTAATCTAAATGATCACACTATCGACCAGTGGAGAGGGTCTGCTGTCAGGTTACAGGTGCTGAGAGCAGCTAATGGCATTTATTTAATCAAACAGGTTAAGAGTCTCTTTCCAAAGCAGGAGATGGGAGGACTGCATTAGAAGGTCAATTACATAGTTGGTAACTGTAGATACTTCATCTTTCTTCAAAGTGGCCATCTCACTTTTTACAGTCCAATAATATGTACTATCAAATAATATTTCAGATCATTTTTCAGGCAGCTGTACAACGTAGAGTTTCAAAAGCACCACACTGACACAAGAAGCCAGCTTCCATTTTCATCAAATGCACCAAAGTGCATGCAGGTATCTTCTGACAGCTAAAGGGACTGTGAGTTCCACATCACTGATGATGTCCTGAGAGTTTACCCTTAGGAAAAAAAAAACCATTACCCTGAGAGTTTAAAGACAAAACATGGAGAGTATGTGACTGATACTTTCTGAAATTTGCTTTGACATACAGCTACTCACCATTTCTTCAATATGGTCTTTTTCCACTGGAACTGTGCTGACACCTAGAAGAAAAACAAACTATTACAGACTCACTAATCCTAGCAACAAGCATCACTGACAGGAGCCCTCAGTCAAATTGGTCTGATGAGTTTTGAGTTGGCAGGTCAGTAAACCAGACACATTTTGCATTACATCTTTTCTTATCCAGGCTGGAAAAGCAATGTAAAGTTGCAGCCTAGCATGAGAGAAGAGGCATGTTGACATTTCTATCACAAAAAGAATATACACCAAAAAATAGAAAGCAACGCTTAAATTCCAAGACTGGAGCCTTACTGCAAGTCAGGTCTTCATGTAGTTGTACCTGTTTGGTGGTAAAAAAACAGGAAATAAGCAAGGTGTGTTTGCACCCCAGGAACCTTTTGGCTTCTGCAAAGGGCTCTGGGTGCCCCACCACCACCTCCCCAATAGCAGACCATTCTTCAAGGCTTTAAAGCAACCACTGTTCCATTTCTCCCTACTGGAGAAATCCTGTCTCGCTTGGATAGGAGGCGGCTTCTGGAGGGAAGGACAGAGCCAGAAGGGACAGGAAAATTTCCATTCACCGCATGGTCCATTATCACCCCAAGAAATAAGCAAAAAAATCAAATCCCAGGGAAAAACACTACTCTGGAAGGAAGCGGCACAAGCCCGCCCTCTCTCTCTCTCTCTCTCTCTCTCTCTCTCTCTCTCGGACGTGTGGGGTAATTAACACCTCCTTGCACCAGTTCTGTTGTACCTGGACCAAGGTATTTGCTTTTGGAAAGAAGCTGTTGCAAATGAAACCTCCATGCTGCTTTATTTTGCCATCACTGCTGCGATATGTCTCCAGCTGGTTAATGAGCTTGGCTGCTGTGCATTATTAATAAACCGTGTCAATTCTCATCCACCTTGAGATTTGCAGAAGTGAAGTTAAGCACGTCTGCCAGCCACACATGAGTACGTAGAAGCAAGGCTTATTGTATCATCGCTTCACAGACTTACCACATAGTATATAATCACAGTACACAAACGTACAGCTTGGGGTTCTTACACAAGTCAGGATAGTCTTAAATACACCTGTCACCCTCTCTGCAATACTGCTTGGTTGGGACAGTGAGAGATCTTCTGTAACAGATGAACACAAAGCAGATTATAGAGATGAAGGGGGTCACTCTACCTTACAGCATCAGGAAAACTAATACTGCCCCAAGAAAGTTTCCTGCAAAGCAGACAAGAGCGTGTAGCCTTGCGCTACTGAAAGCGGCAAAACCTTTTGTCTTTTCTGTGTCTGCAGAGGAAGCAGGCATCCCCTCGAGCACTGACTCTGTGTGTAATAACTGAACGCAATACAGTAATAACTCTCTTGATATTTCTGCTGTCCTCTATTTTTGCTCCCCCAAACACATATGTAGGAATGTGCTTCTCCAGCCCCCGTCTCTTCTCTGCGTATACAACTGCGATCAGAGAAGGGAACCCACGCAAGGATAGCACAGAAGGGATTCCCCTAAAATAGCACTACATCCCTACCCCATCGTTTCCCCAGAACGCCAGGTGGTGTATGGGGGAGATGGTGCTATACAGAGCCAACCCTCTCCCCCATCTTTTGCGTTCAGTGCTGACTGAGCCAGGCTTTAGGTTACTTTATTTACTAACCTAGTATGCAAATAACTACCACACTGCACAGTGCTGCCACTGCTGCAGGCTAACCTGCCTGCATCCTCCATCGGAGCACAGAGGATAAGGATGTATGTACACGCGGGGGCAGGAGACTGGCAGCAAAGTCCCTTCTACTAAAAAAAGCGTTACCCACTAACAGGACATTCTCCCAATCCCACAGGGGTTGGAGACACTGCTCTTACAGCACGAGCTGCTCACAGTCACCACTTACATGTAAGCAGAGGGGATGACCCGCTTCATTGCCTCTTCTTGACGAGGCTCCTCTGGTCCTCCAGCCCATGAGAAATCATGACATGCACAAGGGCAAACATCTGATTTTGTCCTTTTAGTGATGCTGCCACAGCACACCTCCTGTGAGTTACACCCAGCTGATGTGATAAAGCACAGAACAGAAACTTCTGAACGTCTTTTGCTATCAGAGATGCCAACTTCAGGCTGCCTCTCGAGTGCTATGTCAATGGTGTGGGAATATGAAGTCAGGTTGTAATCACTGCCTTTGCCCTGTCATTCCAAAGCTCCCGTCTCTCCAAGGAGATTTACAGATAGATTAATGACCATCAAGCAAGTGCTTGGTTAATGATGAAAGCTGACATGCACAGACAAAGAGGAAGCATTAGGCTATCATAACAATGTCAGAAGAAGCAAATGGTATTGGACATATGCCATATTAACCTGCCCGGAGGAACAAAATGAGTATTCAATCCATCCCAGAGCCTGAAATAATATATTGAGGCAGGTGCTCTGCCAGAGCTGATACAGGAAGCCCATGGGGAGCCAGCATGCCCCACTTTACACCAGTGCTGGCAGCGCTAGCCCATGCCAGCTGGCTAGAGCTCCCTCGGGGCCACCTGCCAGCCGGAGTTGGCTGGCCAAGACCTCTGCCTTCCTCTCCACATGTGCTCAGGAGGGGTGAAGCCATCACTCCGGCACCGCCGACACCGTGGGGTGGCAGGGCAGCCACCCACCAGGCTTGCGGGGACACAGCAGACAGTACAACTGCAGGGTTTCACAGCAGAAGCAAAGTCAGAGCACACACCGAGATGGGAATCCTTTCTCTGCCTGTGCAGAAAACCAGACCACAGACCCACGAAGTAAAGCAAAGCCCTGGGTCTGCTTCCCCCTCCTGAACCAAATCTGCCCAGGCAGTTACAATCACATTATTTGATTTTGCAGAAGTGCTGAGAAATGATGAAGATCACGAAAAAGGACAAGAAATGCCCGACAAATTCACACAGCTTTTGCTTGCATCTCCAAGACTGGGACAGATCTTTTGGTGGGTCCCTGATGAAATCCCCACATGGCTTTGTTTTGTTAATGCTGATGACTCAGTGCAGTGCCATTGCTCATCAAAATGTCAGCAAAAACCCTTCCTAGGAAATATCACGGAAACTTTGGCATATTGATTTGTAGCAGGAGCACTAGAAAGTTCTTGAAGTTAATGTTTCACTGATTCCCTGCCCCAAACAAACTCCTTAGTTCATTAATTCTGGCTGACATTTGAAAGCAAGATAGCCAAAAAGGACATAAAAAGGCACCTGACCTGTTTGATGGCATAAACAGGAAAAAATATTTGGTAAGAAATCCCCATGAGGTCTGTTGAATAAGTCTGGTGAGCTTCTCTGGGTTGGGGTCTCTCCCCCCATCTTCCACCCTCCCCTTTGACTACAGTAAAGGCATTTGAAGGTAGTCAACTTCATGACAGAGTTTCTGCACAAGTCCCAGAAGCGTTTCCATGTGGAAACCTCTAATAATCCTAAAGCTGAACTACTCAACCCAGAATGACACCGGTTCTTTCAAGAAATGATGTCGTATGCATAAAAAGCTATAAAGCCAAGCGATCACCTCATCCTATTGTGTTTAATCTTCATTTCACGGTGTGGTTTTAATATTTAATGCTGCACGCCAAAAAAAATTTTTCCCGAGAGTAAAAGCTGCAGCCCTGCCACTTCACAGTCATCTCCCAGTATCACGAACTAGCTGGCAAAAATCTAGCAGCACCGCTCGAATAAAATTATACCGAGAAGTCTTTGTGGAAAGAAGCCGTACTGGGGGAGACACATAAACCAGAAGTAGCCGGCTAGCCCCCGCACGGCCTGAGGGACACGGCCGGCAGCGGCCAGCAGCGGCAGCCGG
>NW_009197679.1:492-956 GCF_000690835.1 Fulmarus glacialis | reverse complement strand
CCCCTCCCCCCAAGTGTCCCCGTGTCCCCCCAGGGATGGGGACAGGTCCTGGGCGATGCCCAGGTGTCACCAAGCTGAGGGGACACCCCCCCCCAAACAGTGTCACCTCAGGCCACAGCCAAATGTGTCCCCAAATTAAGGGGACCCCCAGGGTAGGGGACAGGGTCCCCAAGTGGGTCCCCAAGGGGGTCCCCAAGCCAAAAACACTTCCATGTCCCTACCAGGGCAGGGGACAGTGTCCCCAAGAGTCCCCACTGTGTCCCCAAGCCAAGGGCAGCCCCACGCCACTGCTAGGGCAGGGGACAGTGTCCCCAAGAATGTCCCTGAGCATGTCCCCAAGCTAAGGACATCCCTACAACACTGCCAGGGCACTGGACGGTGTCCCCAACTGTGTCCCCATCGTGTCCCCAAGCCAAGGGCAGCCCCACGTCCCCGCTGGGGCAGGGGACAAGGTCCGCAACTGG
>NW_009197679.1:0-213 GCF_000690835.1 Fulmarus glacialis | reverse complement strand
CGGTGCCACAAAGCCAAGGTCCTCGCTGGGGCAGGGGACAGTGTCCCCAACTGTGTCCCCAAGCCAAGGGCTGTCCCATGTCCCTGCTGGGATGGGGGCCAGCGTCCTCAAGCGTGTCCCCAAGCCGGGAGCACCCCGACATCCCCGTCAGGTCACCGCACAGTGTCCCCAACAGTCTCCTGAGCGTGTCCCCAAGCCAAGGGCAGCCCCACG
>NW_009197678.1:29100-32577 GCF_000690835.1 Fulmarus glacialis | reverse complement strand
TCAGGCGCTGGGTACGCCGCTCCCGGGGCACCCCTCGCTGCCTGCCAGGGCTGCGCTTCGCTCCCGAGCTCCCGCGGGGTTCCTCCGAGCTCCCCAAAAGTCTCTTGGGCTTCCTTGGTGAAAGCTGCTAAGCTAAGCCTGTAACGTGGGGGACAGGAAGGAAACGGGGTGCTCCGGGCAGCGCCAGCTCTGCTGCATGCTGTCCTCGAGTACACCTGAGCACAGCGTTGGATCCTAATGATTGCTGTGCTGCAGCTTGCTCAGAGACTCAAAGAGCTCGTGTGTATGCGATGCTCTCCATGTCTTGATGAAGTGCCTGTGGTCTTGCTGGAAGGCCTCTGATTAGAGAAATTTTAGTCTGGAAAGCATCTCGGGGCAGGGGGGGCTAATAAGGGCAGGACAGACAAGACAATCTGGACAGAAATAGTCTGTCCCCACCGTGGCACGTGGGTCAGTGGGCGCTGAGGTTTAGTGAGTTAACGGGAAATGCATGCTCGCAGTTTAGTGCAAGTCTTAAGCCAACACATTTCTGGACTTTGACCCACAAGCTCAGAATCACGTCGGTCTCACTTCTGGCTGAGCGTTAGCTGCTCCCTGCGGCTCTAACGACAGCCTCTCATATTTTTTCCTCTTCCAACAAAACATAATGCAATTTTGCAGTCTTAACTGTGTCCATGACAAGGGTAACACGTTCAAAAGGACGGTGGTCACCGTGTTCCCCTTGCGGCAGTGACATGTCCAGCTGCTTTGCCTGAGGAAGGCAAACCGTCAGCTGCCGTGCTGGCATGTGGGCTGGGTGCTGTAGGAGAGGGTCTTTGGAAAACAGCCACAACTGATTGTCCGGTGGGAGAATTTCTGCTTGAAGGTTAGATCAGGTCAGAAAAGATTAAACCCCTTGCTTCAAAAAAAGGGAAACTGAAGTCTGAAGCTGTAAATATAACTAGGAGTGTCTTTAGGGAAGAGAAACTAAATGCTTCTGCTTTTCCTGTTCTTGCAAGAGCAAAGGATGCTTAGTTTTTCTGACAAGCATTCAAAACAAGTGTACTTACACTTGGTGCTCCGTTTTCTTCCAGGACTTTTGCAAGCAGGCAGTGGCAATTAACATTTTAAATACTGATTCCTTCTAAGTCTTGATTTGCTTTCCTACGGAGTCATGGAAAGAGACCACCCTTCATAATCCCCCTCCTCCTCATTTCTGGGTGATAATGTCTGTAAAAGCCGCTAAATAATTTTTACACAAATCCCGTTTTTAGTTGTACTCTATGGAATACTTATGAAATAGAGACTGTTGCACTTCTTGTGTTACAGAATGCAAGAAGCTCTTCCAGGGAATGGGACACTCCCTCTAGGATCGAGTGTCTTTGGCTGCCTTTCGTCTTTGTAATGTTCTTAATCAGCTGGTAAGATCTCCTTGAAGTGTGCAGGACACTTCCACCTCTGAGAATACCAAGGTTTTTTGGAAGCAGTTCTCACTTATGCAAACTCTGCATGGCCCCATTGGTTCTGCTGGTACAGCTGCTTCTGAAGCCGTGCAGGAACCAGCAAAAAATGGATATTTTTAACCTAGATCGGTCTCCTGATCCTGTTCATTCTGTGGCTGGACAGCTGGGGAAAGAAGGGATGTTGCTTCACCAAACTTTGCTAACAGTAGTCTCAAATCCAAGCAGGTGCAGGAGGTAGTGGGAGGAATTTGCTGTGTGTTTTTGGCTATCAACCAAGGTAGCTGTAAGCCCCTGGGCCAGGTGCTGCTTGTGAGGAGCCACAGAAAGTAGCAGAGCGTGTCTGACAGCCAGGGGCACCTTCTGTATGCTTGGAGAACTCTGATGTCCCCCCCAGAAGGAGCAGGCAGATGCTGCAGGGAATGGAAACAGAGGTTCTTTACTTGCTGTCTTAGAGATACTGTGACTGCGTGTAATGAAAATGTCCAGATCTCAGACACGGGCCACATCTTTGGTTTCAGCTGATGATCCTGTTTTGTGTCTGCACTCCAAACAAATATGATCACAGTTGCACGTAGTCTAACAATGTGAGAGGAATGCTTTGGTTCCAATGCTGTTATGGCTACCCAAAGAGAAGCATCTCTGCTTCAGGCCTGCATGAAAGATACAGTTGCCAAAACAGTTGCTTGCTCTTATAGGAAATGTTTCCCTTGTGTTTAAAAAGATGAATTCAGATTTGGGGTCTGATTCTGGGGGGAAGGTGGGTGGGGAATTAATACGAGGTAAGGTTGCCCAGCAGTATCTTCTGGAAAACAAACTTCTGAAGAAAAAAAAAAACCCAAACACCTAAAAGACAAAAAACCTAAAGAGTTAAGATACACGTCATTCCTTCTACCTCATTCTCTACCCTGCTGTCCCAAGCAGCCTTAATGATGTTCTTTCACACTGCCATTGAAGAATGTTCTGTTTTCTGAACCTTTTTCAGTAGATTTTACTCCTACCTATGCTGCATTTAATCACTTGTCCCTGTAAGAGCGTTGCACCCGTTCTTCAGAGCAGCCTTTCCCCTCATTACAGTAGTCTCAGTACAACTTACCATGTTTATCTTTAGCTCATGTTTATCTTTAGCTTTTCTGATGATGGTTCTTGAGACAAGAAGGTCCGAGAGCCCTGTTTGTAGCACAGCCGTGACGGATAGCAGAGCGGGTCTCTCTGGTGTGTGTGCAGGCTTCCCAGGGAGGAGGCATGGGAGCCAGGGAGAGGGGCTCATCCTTCTGTGTCCCCAATGGGGCGCTGGCCTTCCCGCTCGCCCCGTGTCCCAGGTCCCTGCCAAGCTGCTGGGACTCATTCCCCAGTGCTGTGATGCCTTTCCGGGCAAGCGCAGTTAGTGTGCTGAGAGGTGAAACCTGTTGGCTTGTCTCAGCTCCTGGGGAGGTGCTTCTCTTATAATTTCTGATCTTCCAGGTGTTTGATTTTTGCTGAATCCCATCTTCTGGACTTAGAAACAGTGCCACGGAACTATTCTGGTAACACCGTATTGCAGTTCTTATTTCCCTCTGTATTTGCTTTTGCAAAGGAAACATAAAGGCAGCTGGAGCGGAGTGCAGGACGTGTCTCTTAATTGCCTGCATTCATTTAAAAACAACCCCACAACCAAATCCGTATGTCAGAATCTCTCAAAGTTTCAAATAGTTTGGTATTGGGAATTATACACAAAGGCATCTCTTCTCAAACTTCTCACAGGCTGTTCCTGTGGTGTGTGTTATTCACGTGCTCTGTGAGGAAGAAAGCAGATTGTGGCTCAGAGCTCTTGGCTGTTTGCAGTGACAGCAATGAGTGGAGTTTGGGTTTTGTTGATTGGGCGTGTGCTTCTCTTGCCTGTGCGCAATCTCACATGTATATTGTGTTAGCATTTTCCTGTCTTTGCACTTAGCACCCTCATATCCACAACAGTTAAAGAAGATTAGCTTGGGTTCTTGTTCTTTAAATTCTGGTATATGTCAAAGCTCTTTGGAGCTTTGTGTTGTGTGTGTAGGGA
>NW_009197678.1:0-29085 GCF_000690835.1 Fulmarus glacialis | reverse complement strand
AGTAATTTCTGAGATTGAATCCTTTTTAAAAAAAAAAAAAAAAAAGGCAGGATTTGAAGGTCTTGTTTGCTGTTTCCCTTCTTCCACTGGCACCACTTTGTATAATCTTTTCCATAAACAGATCAATTTCCATGATAATAATAGACTAATTTTTTTAATCCTTCCCAGAATGGCAGTTACAGGTAGGTTGCTCCACACTCTCACTGATTCTGAAGCTTAGCAACTTCCTTTTAACTTTCAGCATAAAGGTATTAATTTGTTCTTAGACCAGCATTGTCCTTCGCCTTTGAGTTCTCCCGTTCTGTTGTAAGTTCTCTCCTTCACCCTAATGCATATATTGTTGTGTCCTCACTTCATTTTCATCTGCTCTGCCAATCCGTGGTGGTTTCTCCTGCAGCATAGACGGTCCCCTGGCCATCCTCATCATCTTGCTGTGCCTTTTCAGGCGTGGGTAGGTCACTGGAATCAGATGCCTTGTCTCAGCTGAAAACTTGTGCTCTGCACAGTAATGCTGGTACTTCTCCATCCCACTGGAGAGTTTCCCGTGATCTTATTTGTCCCTTTTTTTCAGACTTACCATGTTGATAATGTATGAGCATCCAGAGATCAACCAGTTCATCTAGGTTCTTCTACTGAGCCTCCACTACTGGAAAGGGCTAACTGGAAGTTCTTGTTAATCATCTCTAAGTGCATGGCCGTGCAGTTATGTACGTCCGGACTTAATTTGGTTTCTATTATGTCAGTCTGGATGCTTCTCCAATTCCTGGTGGAAACTCTAGTCCTCCATGCATTGACGGTTCCTCCTGAAGGTCCGTGTAGTTCAGAAGTCAGTTTGGATTCCTATCAAATATAGTTGGTACTTGGACAAATTGCAGCAATTTTAACTTGTTTCCAAAATGTCTCCAACTTGGAACACGTGTCTGTTTTAACTTTAACCAGAAAACCAAACAAAATTTAGTTATGCAGATGCAGCTGACGTTAATCTAACTACCCTGCTCAACCCACTAGCTGATTTACAGACAGTTATCTAACTACCTGGCAACACAAATGCTCAAGTGACCGGAACTAAGGTTCATTGACTGTTCAAGCTTTGATTATTTTATTTATTTTTCCTTGCAAAATTATCACTCTGACAGTGAATTCACTCTGATGGTAGTGCTGAGCTTCTTTCTGATGGAAAAGTGGTGGGGAGAAAAGCAGAACATGTATTTTTGTAGACACTGGCTCACTCTGGTAGTCCTTCATTAGTAATCCACGTTAGGCGGTAGCAGACCATTCTGACAGTACTCATATTGCCAGCTCCTGAAGATGCTTGCTGTCATGTACTGTGCAGCTGATCTTTCAAAATAAAGAAAAGGAGACAGAAAAGTGTCCATATACATGTTGTATAGCAGCAGAAGGAATTCTTAAAGAAGTGTCCTCTTGCTTGCTAACTTCAGAGCTGGCTTCTAGGCGAAAGGGATGGGGATTACAGCCCAGGGTGTCTGTAGCAGCTTCGCTGAAAGACGTGTGAGAAGATACTCTGTGTACTGAACCGACTCTCTGTCCACTAGGTTTGAGAGCACTGTGCAGGTTGGCAAACTGCAGGACCTTATCAACCGAAGTAAGATGGCGAGGTGTAGAGGACGATTTGTTTGCCCAGTCATTCTGTACAAGGGAAAGGTAAAGCTTCATGGGTTACCTGTCTTAACTTAGAAAATGACCTTTCTCCCTGCTGTTTGAACTGTGCAGCCACATCTTCAGTTGGTTGTCACCTTCCCAAATGCTGTAAAAATCTGTTCTTAGGTACAAGCAGGCAGCCTGTAGTAGTAGGTAGCATTTGCTGTCTAGGCATTAATCATCTGTGGGGACTTCAGGCTATTTTACCCTGCCACGTCATGAGCATCGCACCAAAGAGCTAACATTTTCTCCATATGTATGTCCCTTCTGAAGGACCAAAGATATTTGGTCTTTGAGAGGGGAAAGACAACTGTTGTTGTCTTACTTACTCTTACTCTTCCCAGCAGTGAGCTCCCTTTGAATAACTTTTCATTCTAAAGAGAAGTTTCCCTTGTCTGTTCCCTGGGGAGGCAAGATTGCATAAATGGTCTTACGAATGTGTGGGCTTGTCTGCAAGGGGATCTGTAAGAAAGTGAAATTAGATTCATTTTTATGTGGATTACTTAAATTGTATTGAAGCCCTGTAGGAGTAGTCTCATTTAGAATTTAAGTAGCTTAATTCAGTTTTCTTAGTTCAATTTAGAAACACTGTATAAATAGCAAAATCATACCTGTGACAATTTTAATCTAGCTTGACTGAAGCCATCGTGGGCTGAACCTGCTGACCTTTTTCTGCAGGAGTGAACTGCCCGGAGTCGTACTGGGACCATCCATAATCTTATATACAGGAATGTGGAAATGAGGCTCAAGCAGGGTATTAACAGAGCATGGACATTGCTAACTTGGCAGGAATTGACTGTATTAGTGAATTGGAGAACTGGAGATGAAAATGTGATTTAAAAACTAGCTACAGATAAAGGCACTTGGGAGTTTGATGTGTTTGGAGAACTCGATCCGGACCAGGGTTGCAAGGGAGACTGCTGAGAGGTGGTAGCCGTAGGTACCAACCATTTCCGTGTAATGTGACAGCAAATAGGCCAGAGACCTGATAAGGGAAAAACTCCTGGAGCATGCGTGGTTAATAACAAAATCTTCCTCCAGCATATTTGCAGATCAGCAACGCTGGCTGGCTGGGGAGAGCTCTATGGGCGCACTGGCTACAACTACATCTTCTCAGGTGAGTGAGGAGCCATTTGTTGTGTCTGCCTGGTAAGGCTGGTCAGTGCTGGGACAGTGACCTACACGCGAGAGCAAGCTCTTCCTGAGAGCCGATGCAGAGCTGTAGCATGGACCTGCTTGTATCAGGCCCTGCATAATAGAGCAAAGACTGAAATCTCATGTCCCTTTCCAAGCACCATACTACAGGACGGAGTGCCATAGCTCGTAAGAAGCAGTGACAAAAGAACTTGAGGCTGAAGAGTGAGTTATGGGAAGCATGCAGGCAAATAAGGCAGCCCAAAGGATTCAGGGTATTGATTCCCAAACATCGGGGGTGGGAGTAATGGAAGAAAGAGGATAAGAACTTGCTGTTGCTTGGCTAATCATTGGGAATCAAATCGTGCTAATGGTGAGATGTGCTGGACTCTAGGGAAATCTCTTCAGGGGAGTATTGAGTGTCTGTAGTGTGTGAGCTGAAGCTTGGCTTAACAAAGCACTGTATAGCACTATTAGGGTGTCCTTCTGGCTGTCAGTAATGGGTTTGACATGCTTAGATCCTTTGCAATGACAAGGGAAGAGTGGGCTACGTTAGAAAACGGGCTTTTCAGGAAGAGGAGATGTGGGGAATTATTGAGAGCACTTATGTGCGGAGAGAGGGCGCCGAACTATGACCTTTTTGGGCATGTGCATGTCATGTCAGATTGGGGATTGAGTTGGTTTACACAAGCTTCAGTTCTTAATGCCTTCCTTGCAGGAGGTTCTGATGATGCTTGGGCAGATGCAGAAGACATTTCAGAGGAAGATTCTGCATTTAGGTTTGTATGCATCACTGGGATGGGGAAAAGGGAGTTTGGACCAAAGCTGACTGGCTCAGCCACTCAATTCTGCTCTTTCCTAGGCTGGTACAGGCTTGAGACTGTCACCAAGCTCAGTCTTACTTTTCTTGCTTGAATGCTCATGGCTGGCTGAACCCAGTGTAACTGAAGCCTGCTAATCTCTTGCCACAGGGAAGGGCTGGAGACAGGAATATATAGAGCTATTTAAAAAGGTGTCTGAATTACACACATGTGTTTACTTCATCAAAAAGTACATCTCTAGGCTGGAGAAATTGTTCTGCATCTTACATGCTTGTTGCAGCACAGACTGAGACATGGATTGGGACCCTAAGCATGAAGTTTGCAGTATCAGTTCATTGCAGAATCTGACTCTGACCTTTGGAGACAAAGCTCGTGCTATGTGGTAGGGAAGAACTGTGACAGTATTGTGCAGAGAATCAGACTCAACGTGGTCAGTCTTCCGTGCTCATCTTGCTTTGTCTTGTTCTGTCTTGCAGAAATGCAGACTCCCAGCTGTTTGACAAGGTCAGAGGGCATGACATCAAGCTGCTTCGATACCTGTCTGTCCGATACATCTGTGACCTGATGGTGGAAAACAAGAAGGTGAAGTTTGGCTTGAAGTGAGTGCGTTCATTTGTTTTTCTGTAGGCTTTGGATTGCAGCTAGTGTAGCCCTTACATGTGAGTTGCTATTGGGCATGCACTCAGCATCCTGGAGCAGTCTCTGGAAGAGTCTTACAGCAGGATCAGTTAGTCGATGCTGTGAAGAGAACCTCAAGGTTTTAGGCCAGAGAAAGCTGTATCAGTGGGCAAGATAGCTGCTTTCATCTGTCTTCTGCAATCGAGTAGGTTTTCTCTGTAGAGCTTGTGGTGATGTGGCAGTCACCCCTTCAGAAAGGGGAGAGTAAAAGAACCCTCTGCTTGTGTGCAGGAACAGAGAGATGTTTCTCCTGGTATTTCTCTCAGAGGAAAGCTTTAGCTGTTTTGGGCTATGCCTGTTTATTTGGAGGTGTTGAGTAAGTTCTGCCCCTGCTCACTACTGAGTCAAGTCGTTGTGCAGGAAGATTCGACAGGTAGCTTTTTGAGTGCTAGTATCTCCATGAAAAATACTCTACAAATGTCTGCTGTTTTCCTCTTGTCCTGTGCAGTGTGACGTCTTCTGAGAAGGTGGACAAAGCTCAACGTTATGCTGATTTCACACTTCTCTCCATACCATATCCAGGTACAGGACTGATGTCCAGAGGGACTCCCAAGGGACAGGTGACAATCCGTTTCTGGGGACTGGGAACTACCTCTGTGTGTGTGGTGAAATGGCTGTGGCTTGCTGAATGTTTCATATACACCCTCTGGAGAGAAGGTCTTTTAAACTGAGAACAGTGCAACGAATCTGGATGCTCCAGTGGTGTGAGTCAGCACTAGGCACTCTTTGAGGTGGCAAAGTAATTTCTCAGCAGTTCTAATTAATTCAAGCGCAGAGAAGAAGTCCCAGAGGTGGAGCTGGGGTTAAGATGGCCTTTGACACCCCTGCAACTCCAAACTACTACTTGATGCAAAGTATATATCTTGCTCTGTGTTATGTAAAACCCCAATTCTTAAGAATATTTTCTAGTCCTAGTGTTCCAGAGCACCACTGTAAGATATCCTCAGTGCTAGGCAGAACTGTTAACCTGAGACTGCAATGTACGACTGAGATGCAGACCACTCCAGCCCGTCTCCCTGGCTATATTAGTCCCTGTGCCTAGCAACCACTGCTGGGTCACTTGCTGCACTCTTAAAGATGAGCTGAATATTGCTGCCTGCCTGCTGATGTCAGGCTTGGTGATAGGATTGGATGTGAGACTGCTGTGCTTGAGGTCTGTCTGCAAGAAAGGACTTTTCTTTCTCCCTTGCGCACAAAGAAAGGGAGAGGCGAAAAAAAAAAACAAACCCAAAACTCAGCAAAACTGTTGTGGATGACCCAAACCGAAACTGTTCCTTGATTACTAGTTGTTGCCCTTAAACATATTTTCCTTTTTTTTTTTTTTTAAAGGTATATTTGCTTTATACAGAAATTAGTGACAATTCAGAGAAGCTGCATGAAGATTTCTGTCAAGTTTGCCATGCAGATTGCCGAGGTGTACAGAAATAAAAGTATTATTGGTTTCTGTAGCACGTGGCACAGGTATATGTTGCTGCTGTATGCCTCACCAAACTTAGAACATGAGAGAGACAGTGTATACAGGTCTTTTGTAGGGTTGTAAAGAATGAGGAAGAAGTGACTCTATAGAGTTAAGCTGTAGAGTTGTTACTGTACGGGGAGCTGCATGTTGTATGCAATATTCAGTGATGGTCCTTCCTCTTCTGCCATCTGGGACAGCTGCTTTCTTTTAGCAGCTCTTCACTGCCACGCTAGAGGTAAACCTTATAAAACTGGAAATTCTCTCTGCAGGTGTTGCCTGATTTCAGCAGTGCTGGTCCATAGGGGAATGTTGTCATTCTGGTAAATCTAAGGCATACACATCTAAGGATCAGCAACCCCTCTAGTGACTGGCCAAATGCCGTGATACATTCTTATTGATGTTTCCAGGTTTGCATTGAAAGAATTTCTGGTTTGTAATTTGTCTCTAAAGTTATTCTGAGATCCTGTTGTCTTAGGTGAGCGAGGCAGTCAGACATGACTGAAAGACTTGGGTTAAAATGGGGTATCTGTAGAAGCTTTTGTGCTCTCCAGTGCAGAAAAACCCTCTTTTCCATTTGACTGGTAGTTGGCATTTGTAGATGCCAATACTTACTGCCATAATCCCCCATTCTTTGCTTTAAGCCGTTGTTTAATTGGAGTTAAATCTCAACTGACAGATTGCTTCCTGATTGTGTGTTTTTGAGGGCTAGTCCTGTCCTCGCACAAAGATCTTTTTTTCATCATTGGAGTTACTTGTGACTTGCAGGGTAGGAATCATTGCCTGTGTTCAGTGTCTGGCACGGGGGTGTCTTGGTAATATGGGCACCATGGCACTGCTGGGGCGTACCCAGTACATTGGGAGAGGTGTTTCGTGTAGCCTGCAGGCAGCCGCAGTGCTAATGGTGCTGCTCAGCTGTGACTAAGTGACTGCAGTTTGCTGCAGAGACTTCAAATAGTTGTTTGAGAAGAACAGAGTCAAAGGACAAACTTCAGGAGAGGAGGGCTTGGGGGGAAACTTTGGAAGTGGTTATGTACCTGCCTCCTTCAGGTAGGGCAATTCGCATGTTTGAAATGTGAGAGAAATCACAGCCGCCTCTGACAGAGCCCTTTCTCGTTACCTGCAGCAGATGCCCTGTGAAAGTTGGCTTTCCCCAGGGCTCTGCCAACACCTCCTTTTGCTGGTTCCTTCTCACTCAGCGTGCCAGGCTGATGCCTTAGATCTGTGCAAAAGCCAGTGGCCCTGGAGGCATAGCTCCTTGGTAAAACCTCTTCTTTGGGAAAGGATGAAATCAGTCCTTCAAACTCCACGTTTGCTGTGTGTTTGGAGTTTGCCCTTCGCTGTGTGAGTGTGTTCACTGCTGAGTGCTTTGGGTTGTTGCTGCTGGGAGGCTGTGCTGCACACTCTACTGATGATTACTGCTCTTCTCTTCCCGCAGGCAGCAGTTTTGATTGGTTTGGTGCTCTCGAGCCTGGCACTTCTAGTCCCACAGGACACTTCACTTGTTAGGTATCAGTTAGCTGAACGGTTGTTCATTATTTCTTTTTCTTGCAGGCTGTGAATTTTTTAAGGAGTACAAAGACCGGGATTATACAGCTGAAGGTCTCATATTTAACTGGAAACAGGTACATGGATGTTACAAAATGGAGAGCTGTGGGCTTTACTGAGCTTAAGTCTTGCCTTAGAGTTCCTGAGCGATGGTGTGTATGTTGTGTGCTTATTTCTGATCACAAGGAGGAAACCGACAGGACAAACAAAGCAGATAGTGAATGTACTAAATTACTCATTCATTGTAAAATTTGTATGTAAAATAAATTAATCATTATCCTGAAGTCAGGATGCTTGACCTGTCATGGGAGGTATGGGTTGCTCCTGTTTTTGAATTTGGTATCTTATTGATAGCCTCTGTTCCCAGTTCTGTCTTCATATTCTGTCTCCTGCTGAGGCAGATGGTTGAGTGGAGCAGCCCTACAGGAATTCAGAAACTAACACGCCTTGTCCCTGGCTTTCACCGTTGGGAGCACAGAAGAGCTCCTCTTATCCACTCGTACTTCCAAGAGGCTATGAGTTAATTCTTACCACTGCAGGTTTTTGCATTCAAAGATGCTTTGCTGAGGCGCTCTCTTCTAGATGCACCGTTTGGCATTTGTTGTTTTGTGTTTTCTGGAACTCGCTGCCCTCAAGTCACGGCTTTTCTCTGACCAATTGTGTTTGGGTTTTTTTCAGGATTACGTAGATGCTCCGTTAAGTATCCCAGTCTCTCTGACCCAATCTCTGAATATTAATTGGAGTGAGTACCAGGTAAGCAAAGCAGGCATCTCTGTGGGAGGTCAGAGATTCAGTCAGGAAGGATCAGTAAAGATTTGAAGTCTGACTTGCTCCTGTTGCAGTAATATGGCTCACTTCATACCATCCCAGTGGGAGTGGGGCTGCAGACTTGATTGTTCAGAATAGCGGTGGAAATCCTTTATCCAAAAGCTTCCTGGCTTGGTGTGTCCCGAGGCAGCTGACTGTAATGTCAAATCTTTTTCTGTAGCTTGCGTAAAGCTTGCAATCCATTAGGGAGATACGTCGGTAACAAAGGTAAGGAACATGCCAGCAAACGGAAAGCAGTATTACTTGTTCACAATCTTAGCTAGGCATGTGCCTGCAGTGGGCAGACTTCCTTGGCTGTAGAGAGTCTTGAGAGAGATCAGCCTTCCCTTATGTGAGCAATAGCCAAGTGACTAGGCACCTTCTTCATGGATGTGCAAAGTACCTGTCCTATGAGAGGAGAGTAGAAAATCGTAATTGACTGTAGCACGTCTCCATTCCTTATTACTGTGACAGCATCGCAAATAATAGTTGAACTCCTATGTTTGCCCAAGCTTCAAGGTTTACCTTTGTCTGCTCGTACCAGGGGCATCACCTTGTACTGCTGATTAGTGTGCTCCATTTCACACATCAGTGGACCTACCAATCCCCTGAGGTTTTGTTATGATTGAATGTGCTAGAGTGTGTCATGCTCCTATGCTCTGTGGCTGGAAGCACCACAGAACTAGCAGAGCTCCCTGTGCTGGGCCAGTGTTTGTCAGTCAGTGATGTAAATAATGTTTAAGTGCCAGCATAAGCAGAATCATGGAAAAGTAGCTTGCAGTGTTGAAGCAGAATTAATGGGACCACAGCTTGTTTATGGCTAGAAACTTGTTTACTAGAATACTGAGCAGCCAGTATTTTAAAAAGGATATTAAAAATTGAAGAGGGTGTAATAAATAGATGCAGAAATGATCTGAGGACTGGAGAAGGTGCTTCATGTAAAGCTGAAGTCCTCAGTCTGTTTAGCTAATCACAAAGGTGATGGAGGGTTGACTTGATTAATCTGTAAGTACATTTGCAGGGAGAAAATACTCATTCTAAAGCACTCTTCAATCTGGGGAAGAAAAGCTGCACAGGAAGCAATATCTGCAGTCTGAAATCAGATCTTCAAATAAGGAAAAGCAGTCTTGCATGTTATTTTTGAAGATGATCTGTTGGAACATGCTGCTAAAGGAGTGATGAACTGTCACCCCTAGTTGAGGTGCTTTTCTGAGCAGAGATGTTGCCAAGTGCAAGCTTCAGGCTGTATTTGGGGCAACTGAACAGAACTTTCTGGTTTGTGGTATAGAGAGATCAGACTGGATGATTAGATGATTCCTTCTGGCATAAGCACAAGATTGGGTTGAGTTGGGCAGATAAAAGACGTTGGAAGTATGTGTTTTTCTGCCCCAGGCTGCGTGTGTTCCCCATTTCCCTACTCTTTTGTTGCTGCGCAGGCTTTCCAGCAGAGCAGTATGTTCTTTGTCTGACAGCAGTCTTAAGTGTGTTTACACACACACACGTGCATGCATGCAAGCACACAGCAAGTGTTCTATTGCTGGCGGTCAGATGTCACTTATACCACTAACACTGTCACAATGAAACATGTGTCCCTCTCCTTGCCTTTTCCTTGCCAGTGCTATTCCATTTACCTTGAGCTAGTTCTGGTTCTGATCAGACAGCTGAAATTCCCTGCATCTTCTCACAACACAGTGGTTGAAAGTGGCATGCTTGAGCTTATTCTGATGTTTTTCACCTGCATCTCTTGTAGTGCTGAAGGTCTCTGAGTTCAGAGCCCTTCTGTGGTGCTGCTGCTACTTGGGCGTTACTGCAGAAGTCCAGTGCCTGTCTGGAGCAGCTGGGAGTGGGTCAGCCCTCCACAGGCAGCCTGCTGGGGCCATTTGCAAGGGCCAGAGAGTTTTGAGCAAAGTGCTTGGGTTGTGGGAACGGGCTGCTGACCGTGGCCTGCTCACCCCGTCATCTACTTGCATCACGTACACAGCTGTAACGTGGCTGCTGAGCCATTTGGTAAAGTGTACGCGTGCAGGGGGCTGCAGAACTGGGTCAACGCTCCGCAGGTGTTTGATGGCTCATGTTAGTCTCTCTGAGCATGGTCTGCTTGGAGCTTTGGGACTGCAAGCAAGCAGGTTCTGTGCCAGCCAGGCAGACAGGAGAGATGGCCTTTTATTTCTCTTTTTTTTTTTTCCTGCCTGGTCTTTTGTCCCAGAGTGCCTTTTGTAGAGGATGGGATTGATTAGAGCACCAAGGGGAAGGTCTGTCATTCTGAGGAATGGCCATGGGGTTATTTCTGCTTTGCTGTTCCGGATAGAGAAGCCAAGAGCATGGCAGGCTCTGAACTCCAGAGCAGCCTTTTGCTGTGGGCAGACCCTTACCATCAACATTTCTCTTTCTGCATAGAGCTGGGACCTCGTACAACAGACACAGAACTACCTGAAGCTGCTGATCTCCATCATCAATAGTGATGGTAAGGCAAACTCCTTGCTCCCAGCGGCCTAACTGGAACAGTTGCTTTCTCTGGAAAAACAGCTGGTGCTATTAGTACCACTGTGGATCAGTTCCCAATACAGAAGAGTTGCTTTATAGAGAGTTTCACTTCTCTCCCTTCAAAACAGGCTCATTGTCTTAGCGTCTCAGGGCTCCAGCTCCCCTCTTAGAGAGGGACCTGCTGATCCCTTGAAAACCCTCTCTTCCCAGGGGTGGAGCATATCTGAAAGCTTTACCTAAGGTTTTACTGCTTTAAAGCTGAAGAGAACAAATGTTTGTTCCTCTTGTTGTTGACTCTTGCTCTTTATTTGCTGAACATCTGTGTTTTGTCCCCCTAGGCCAGGGTCTCATTAGGTGCCTATTTAAGAGCCCCTTCCATCCTATGTCATCACAGCCAGCCCAACTCCTTGAAGGGGGTGTATTGCTCTATGTTGGCATCCCATTCCATCCAGACACTGTGACTTTGTACCTAGCACTGTCGGATAGATGGAGCTGTGGCTGGCTCTGCTAGCACAGCCAGCTGCAGACTCTCCTGTAGTAGTTGTGTTGGGACACACTGCCAGTTTTTTGGAGAGCATAGGAGTGGTGCCCTGCGCATGCCTCTGCTCAGTGTGTATCAGTAGGAAGGTTGGTGAGACTGAAAAAGTGTTCAGCTGGAGCAGGTTCCTCTCTGATGTGGGGATAGATTGTGATAGTGGGTTGCAACTGGGTGGGTATATGTCCTGGGTAGCAAAGTGATGTTCATACCTAGTGACTTTGTGTTCTGAGCAGCTGTCAGGACCAGGACAACACATCAGCTGGGGCTGCTGACAACCCAGGACACTGAGCAATTTGTTAGCTGCCGTATTCAAGACAAAATGTTCTGTCTTGGTGGCTGAGCTCTGCTCTTGAGCCCAGGCTGTAGGGATGGGAGGGTAGCTTGTTGTTACAGATTTGCCTTGAAGAAGTCATTGCTGTTGTTACAATATCCTTTTTTTCCTTCTCCTTCCTACCTCCACCTGGAACAGATGACAGCGGGCTCCTGGTGCACTGTATATCTGGCTGGGATCGAACTCCTCTCTTCATCTCCTTATTGCGCCTCTCCTTATGGGCTGTGAGTACCTCGCTGACCTGCTCTGCTTCTGGGGGTGATTGCTTGGAGGGTGATTCACCAGGAAGTGGTGGTGGAGCAGTTAATGTTCCTTTTGACCATCTTGGCTTCAGAGAGGGTGTGGATTGGCTTTGATGTGGAGCCCAACATGCTGTTCAGCCATGAGGCACGGTATCACAGGCAGGTAGAGCAAGCTGGGCATCTTGGATCATCGTGACAGTTTTCAGTAGATCATGAATTCCCAAGTCCCTGTCCCCAGGGCTGCTACCTGAAAGCTGTTCTCATTTGCTTTGCAGGATGGGCTCATCCACGCATCCCTGGAGCCATCTGAGATTCTGTACCTGACAGTGGCCTATGACTGGTTTCTCTTTGGGTAGGCACACTAACTTTTACTTGCATATGCAACTCTGCACAGCAGCGGAGAAGCCTTCAGGGGTTTATCTTTCGTGTTTGCTCACAACCAAAGGTGGATGTTGGGGCATTTCCCAGTAAGCTGTGACAAGGAGGGGCTGATGTGTTTTCTACCCAGAGGCTTAGGCATCTGGCTGTTCTTGACAGCTTGTGCTCTTCTGCTGATTCTGGCTTCCAGTGTGTGACCGACCTCCTTCCTTTGCTCTCTTTCCAGGCACATGTTAGTCGATCGACTCAGTAAAGGAGAAGAGGTGAGTGTCTGGTCTGGGGCAGTGGCTGAGCACTGCGTTATATTCTCAGGGTACTTGTTTAAGGTAGCAGTGTTCACTGCCTGCATCTGGTAATATCACTGGTCTGGCTGGGCTGTAAAAAGATTGTTCAGGTGCTGGAAATACGAGGTAGGAGCCTTGCCCCGTCACTTCTTGATGCATAAGTGTGTGGGAATGCTTTTCTCTCAGCTAACACTGTGATTGGTGGGTTCCCCTGCTGTGCTGTTAGTGTTCAGGCCCTTGGAGAAAGAGTGCTAGGATTTGCTATTCAGCTCAGCAAAGAGAAGGGATGCTTAAGGTGCGTGACTCCTGGGAGCTTGGAAATAAAGCTGTGTAGTCTTGTGTGCTTGTCTTGAGTGCCAGCCCTCCTGCCTGGGTGGTGCAGCTGTATGTGGCTTGCATGTCATCGCAGGCTCATGGACAGCTCGTACTGGTTCCAGTGTGTGTATTTGGCGGGGTGTATCTGTGGGTGCACAGATGGGTCTGGGAGGCAGTTAAGATTAGTGGAACTAATTCTCTTCAAATCTTTCACTGTTTAACAGCAAAAAATGATTGCTCTGACTGTAGTTGCAGTACACTGCAATATCATTTTTGGATAGAGATCAAGAGGTGGGGAATGTGTCTAACCCTGTTGCTAATCCCCTGCTCCTCAGACTCTCACCTCACTAGGGAATCCCCTGCCTCTGAACAGCAGAGCTGAGACCCTCGCCTATTTTCCATCTTTCAGGGGTCCAGGACCCCTGTATGAGTAGTACTGTTCTTCCTGTTCTGAGCTCTGCTGGCTG
Organism: Fulmarus glacialis; assembly: GCF_000690835.1. Taxonomy (NCBI): domain Eukaryota; kingdom Metazoa; phylum Chordata; class Aves; order Procellariiformes; family Procellariidae; genus Fulmarus; species Fulmarus glacialis. The sequence goes on along the minus strand of NW_009197678.1, from coordinate 15,943 downwards.
GAGCCTGGCAGCTCTGCTCTGGTGCCTGCTTGGCCAGGGGCGGAGTTGGTAGCTGCAACAGGAGAGGGGGTGCATGCCTGCCTCTAGCACTCCCTGCTCCCTGCTGCAGGAGGAGAAGGGCTCAGCTCTGTGCGGGTAGATGGGGTGGCAGAGGCACAGTGGGGTGAATGCCGCAGAGCAGACTGGTGCGTGGCAGGGCACAAGCTTGGGACCACAGATGCTGCAGGTACCGCATGCTTCTGGGTTTGATACAGGTGTGGTGCCGAGGTGGAGCATGCAGCTCTAACCCTGCTAGTCCTGCTGGGTTTGCTGCTTACCTGGATGTATAAGCAGCTGCTGGGGGCCATCTCTTTTCCATTCTGCACTGATGGCATAAGTACCTGCTGTGTGCTTGCAGCATGTGTGCAAGGCATTGATAAGGAGACTTGTCGTACACCTTCCTTTCTGGGCCTCCCCGTGGCAGGGAACAGAGGGTCAGTTTAACGTGTAAGAGAAGGCCCCGGATGCGATGGTGGCAGCCCATGGCTGCAGATTTCTTGCTATCTCCTTCCTGCCAGCACCTCCCCACCAAGATAAGAGGCTGCATGGAGCCTCAGGTTCATTCCTGAACTGCTCTTCTCTCTCCCTTTGCTCAGATTTTCTTTTTCTGCTTCAATTTTCTGAAGCACATCACCTCTGAGGAGTTCTCTGCTGTGAAGTCGCAGAGGTAAGGAGCCTGTGCCTGCTTCTGCATGGCCTGCAGAGCCAGGGAGCTTGTTAGTGCTATTCCTTTGGGGAGATGGAAGCCCTGGTGTCCTGGCCCAGTTTTCTTTAATTTATTCTGCACTCTGAAGGCTGCAAAATGGGGCCGAGGCTTGTGAGGTGCCACGTTGTGCTCTGAAAAACTGTCCATGCTGAAATGTGCTCTCTGCTTAATGACTGTCCATGGCTGCTTTAGCACAGATGAACCCAGAGATGTGAGCTCTGGCTCAAGCAGGCTGTGCAGCAAGCTCATCAGGCACTGCTGGGGGGAGTGGGGTGGCTGGTTTTTAACAGACCACTAAACGTTAACCCCTTCCTATTTCAGGAGGGACAGAAAGAAACAAAGCACACCCTGGAGGCTCTGAATAAACACATGTCTGCCTGCAGCCTGTTGCCACCCTCTTAAAGCACAGGGTGTGTAGGCTGGGACTGTTAGGAGAGTCAGATACTGCACACCGGCCCCGGCCCCTCCCCTCTGCCCCTGCAAAACTAACTCCCCGCTGCTCTGATCTGCTGTGTGCTACAGAGATCTGGCTATGGCCAGCCTCCACGCAGCCCTGAAGAATGGCTGAGGTAACTTTGTCTTTCCTTCCCCAGAAGGAAGAGTTTGCCACCTGGCTTCACCCTGGAAGAGATCTGCATGCTCAGTGAGTGCTGCTGCCGAGCATCAGCGCCCCGGGGTGCTGATAATGGTTGATCACTTTGGGGCTTGGGTTCCCGGCATCAAGGTGACTAAAAATGGGTATGCTTCCCTTGGGGCCTTGCAGGAACACGGCCCCAGGGCACATGGGAAGTGTATTGCTTAAAGGGAGAGAAAGTGATCGAGACCAAGCTGGACTTCAGGTAGCTCTGTTTTCTCTTCTCTAGAGCAGAGAGACCGAGGAAGCACCACAAGTCTGAGCAGCGACTTCTCCCTGGGGATGGAAAGTTCCCCTGGAGCAGCTGGGAGCTTCACCTATGAAGCAGTGGAGCTGATGCCAGCAGGAGCACAGGCTCAAGCGGCATGGTGAGGAGACAACCACTCAGTGGGCTGCAGAACAAAAGGGACAGGCTCTGAGCACAATAGAAAAGATATTTCTGAAGTCCCTCGCCCTCCAGGTCTGCTCTCTGTGGTGTGGATTCCTTACAGTGGAGGGAGGAATTTGGCTGTCAGAGGCTTTGCTGCAACTTGTGCTACAGAACTTCTGCACCAAAAATTGGAGACTACCCCATGTTAAAGACTGTCAGGCTTCTGCAAGGATGCTCCTGAAGTTTGTCCCCTCATATGAGAAAGCAACTTTGTTTCATTTTCACCAGTTTCACTGTTAAACTTCATCCAGAAAGGATTTCATTACTTTTAAAAGATGGTTCCAAACTACCAGAAAAATGGCATTTGGCAGCAGCCTCCCCAGGCAAAAGTGGAGACAATTTAGCTGCCCTAAAATGAAGCTTAATCAGTTTATGGAAGAGATTATACAGGGGAGTGTCTGCAGTTAGTGGTAGGTGGGCTGGGTGGCCAAGAATCCCCTCTAAACTGTAGCTCCTATAACAGCACGAGGTGTGTGAGCTGAAAGCAGGTTGTTGCCTGCAGCGCTGCTTAGAGGTACTTCTGGGGGAGAATATGAAATTCTCAGTGCTCCTTATTGATAGAGGGTCACATAGGACTTGCCGGGGGATGCAGGTGGCTGTCTGGAAGCGGGGACTGGGAAAGGTATGTAGCGACTCAGGAAGGTGTCTGGGCGACTCTGCTGCTCTGGGACAGGCGTTGTGCTTGCTTGTAGAGTTTCTGGTGCTGTTTGGGGATTTCAGAACCTTGCTGTAGGGTTGCCCCTCTCAGTTTAATTTTTCTCTCCTCTCCCTCAGCACATGTGAAGATGCTATTTTATATTGCAATTATTTTAAATTAAATCTGGGTTGTGCTGGAGGCAGTTGGAAGTCCTCTGGGATGAGCCTGCAGCCATGCTAGTGGCAGCAGCCTTTCTAAAGCACATTGTGATTCAATTTATAAAATGCTGAAGAGGGGAAGAGAGAATCTTCCTGCAGAATCACAAAATGGAGATGGGGAGTCCCAAATTGCATTTGCCAAGTGAGCAGTGCAGAGCCTACCTATCCACAGCAAAGTGACTGCAGCAAGTAGAGAACAACTTTCCACTTACCTGGCTGCAGGGTAGTAGACTGAAAGCATTTACGTTGCTCTGAGTGCTCAGGACATGCAGACTAGATCCTGCAGCGCAAAACCTATACATGATTTTCACAAGATGTGAAGTGGCCAGAACATGCTGGAAGGGATCTGCTGCACTTGTGTGTATCAGGGCTTGATTTTGTGACGTGTTTTCTAACTCTGGTTTGCTTTCATTCCTGTTGGAGATGTCAGGCTGTGTTGGGGTTAGCTGCTGTTACCACAGGGATGGTTTGGGCCCAAGTTGTGGGCATGAGCTTGGGGAAGGGAAGGTTGTGAGCCTTGCCATGAGTGCTTAGCGAGGGGACTGGTCATGGATGTCTTGCTGCAGGCTGTTGTGGCTGTGTAGTCTGGAGAACAGGTAAGACTTGCTACAGGCTGGGTGAGTTGGGCTGTGCATAGCATGAGTGGGGAGAGGAGGGGATGTGCTTCATTGTGTTGTCCTGAAAACAGGTGGCCTTGAGGTCTCCTTGCAGGGAGAGGCATTTGGTTTTTAGCTGTACAAGCCTGTTTCTGCAGGCTGTGCTTGGAGATGTTGGCAGCTATGATAACATGAGATGAATAATGCTGGAGGGAGGCTGTAGTGTGATGTTTGAGGGTGGACACACTTCAAGAAATAAAGAGAGAGGTTATCATGCTTTCCACTTTACAATAAGCCTGTCTTTAGCTGCGCTTGCTGACAGGGCTCGAGATCTCAGTCAAAGCTGAGATGCCCTTCCAGATTCCAGGAAGAACAGCATCTTTTCTCCTTGAGTTTGTTTGCTTCAGACTTTTCCTTTTTATTTGTGTACATAGGGAGGTCTTTATCCAATTCACTGTGGTTTTGGAAGGGGAAAAAATCTTGGGACTCTTCCAGAAAAAAAATTGATTTAAGAAGGAAAATATTCTGAACGTGGAGCAGCAGTGATGTGAATTAGTCCCAGATATGTGTGCCTGTTTGGCATGTAGCTGGATGGTACTGGGAGCTAAGGCCCGATGCAGCAATGGACGGTGAATCACACCCGAGTCTGAATGTGCTGGCTAGAAAAGAAGCCAGAGCAGTTCCGGGCTGTCAGCACAGACAGGGAGAGGGCTGAAACACCTACATCTGGAGTGATAGTCAGCTCTGAGCACATGGTCAGAAGTGTGGTCAGTGATGCCTGAAGGGAATCGCTAAAAGGGAAAATAACACTGGTGGTGTGTCCCTGTCACCCTCATCAGTGCGCACGAACGCCCACCTGGGCTGAGCTCCTCGGCTGATACACTTTATAGTGTTTAGAGCAGATTGAAATGGTCTTTCCCTGCTGGGAGGCCCCTTGCTTGAGGCATTTTTACAGCTAGACTAAACAAAGCAATCGCTGTATGTGTGTGGGCTGATGCATTCTCCTGTCTCTGATTTCCAGGTCATGTGGATGGTGATCTATAAAAGAATGGGCTAAGATGGATTGAGCTCAGTGTACCCCCATCACTGAGTGGTTACCCGTGACTCATAGTTCCTTGGGAGAGAGAAGGGCAGGTTCACTGGGAACAAGAGCCTGTAGCTGCTGGGGTAAAATCCAGCCTGTTGTGGAAAGGCTTCCTAGTTGGAGTACATGGTAAAGCCAGCTTTCTCACACAAGTCCTCCATCCCACAGGAGGAAGAGCTGTGCATCATCACCACAAGCCATGCTCTGGAGCAGGGCACAGCAGTCTGAAGACAGGCTGCCTTCCGCAGGGATGGTCGAAGTCAAGTCCTCCAGCTCCTCCTCATCAACCCATTCTGATAACTTCCTGAGGATTGGAAGCAGCCCACTGGAAGTGCCCAGATCCAGGTGAGATGGGACGGAGTAGAGCATTTCTCAGCAAAATGAGTGTCTGGTAAAGTGCAGGGCTGCACTCGTGTGGCTCTGAGAACCATGGAGCACGTGGGTTGGTATCTGCAAACAGGCCTCAGGAGGCCTGTGCCTGTCTAGCCTGACCTTGTGTGATGTGCTGGCCATTAAACACAGAAACTCCTGCCTCAGCCCATTTAGAGGAGTGAGGAACTGTATCGATAACAGCTAGGTGTTTGTTCTGCCTGTCAACGTGTGCCTCAACTCCACGAGCTCTGGCATCTCTGCATCCTGCATGCTTGGACCTCACAGCACTTTCTCTGTCAAATGCATCCACAGGGGTTTGAAATGGCTATGTTGTGTGGGGGAGGAAGCCTTTCAAACCAAGCAGACCTCACTCTGGATCTATCCTGTCCTCCTTTCCATCTGCTGACCTTCCTGACACTGCAGGGTGGAAAAACTCTGGGTGCTGGTGGCAAGCAGAGGTAGAATCTGCTGGGAGCAAGTTGGGAGCAAGCTGCGAGCGCTGTGCCGGCACAAAGGATTTCGCCCGGAAGGCTGTGTGTTCCTGCTGGGCAAGCGGGGAATGGGGACCCTGGACCTGAGCCTAATCTCATGCCATAACAAAGGATATTCTGGCACCCTTCTGAAGTCTGATGCTGTGGTAGGGCAAAGCAGAGCAGTGAGCGAGGCTAGGGAAGAAAGAACAGAGCCTGTGGAGCAAACACCATGTGTTTAGGCTGACAGGGGATAAAGAGGGTCTTAGATAAGAGGTTGCTGTTAACAGCAACTGCTTGTGTAGTCTCTGCAGGTTTTCTGATGAGTCTTTTTCTAGTGATTCCCTTCAGAAACAGCCACCAGCCAAATTTTAGTACTCTCTCATCACATGGAAAATAAAATGACAAACAAGCAAAGCATTGAAAATTTGTAAGACTTTTTTACCAAGTTTCTTGATTCCAGAGAAAAATCACTGTCTGATAGTTTTCATAAATGATGCTAACTGTTCTCCCTCGGGAAAAAGATCAATAGGGTGTTTTTGAGTTGTTGCTGGGGCTCACCTCTACATTCTCTGTAAGATGAAACAAATCTCCCAAGAAGAGAAGAAAATACAGGAGAGAAAGCAGCTTGTCTTGGGGGCTGCTTTTGTTCACGACGATAATGCCACAATTCCTGTGTGTGGTCTCATGCCATTCCCAAGACTTGAGAGGCTGTTCAGCGCTGGGCTGGTAGTGAGCTTGCAGCAATGCTGTGGAAGAAGCGGTTTATAGTGCTTCAGCCAGACTCTGCTCTGCGAGAGTAGCTGAGCACACAGTCCCTGGGGTTTGCGTTCCAGAGGCTCAGAGTTGATAAAGCCAGCAATTATCTTTCCTCTGGCTGTGTCTGGATGAGATGTCTATAAGGTTTTGGATGATTAGTGCCCGTTGGTGTCAGGTGTTCAGAACCGGCACTCCCAGAGCTTGAGGCAGCAGGCAAGCATGGTGGGGAAGCTTCTTATTTCCAGACCAGAGTTCCTGGGGGTGGCTTTTCCCTATCTTCAATAAGTATCCCTGAGAAGGAGTTGCAGTATTCTGTCATTGTAATAGATAAACGTTCTGTGAATTCCACTATAAACATTTTTCTGGCCTTTATGATAGCTTCTACCGTGGCACAAAGCCTTTATAACCCTTCAACACAGCAAAGTTGCACCAGTCCACTCCCAATTCCTGCTAACTTTTATGAACAAGGCAGTGTGAAGGGCTGAGTTAGAAAACAGTACATGACGGGTGAATAGGGGATAAAAGGGGAGCAAACCCCTTGCACGGCCTGGAACCAAGGGGACAGGAGAAGAATCAGTTGTGAAGCCAAAGCGGTGAAATCAGCTGCACGAAAAGATGGTTAGCCTGCTACACTCGTACTGGGTGGAGACTGTGCATCTGTATGCTCTCTATCTCTGGTGTCACCTGGGTTTGCCCTGCTCCTCTCGGTGTGCAGGCTGGAGGAAATAAGCTTAGAGACCCTGCAGGGAGTGGGTGGAATTGTCAAGGCAATGGCTGAATTGAGCTTCTCTTTCAAATCAAGTCTTCTGGCACATTCATGCTCCTTTGCCTCCCAGTCCATTGCCAGATCAGTCAGACTGTGCCCTGCCTGCCCTCACTGGGGTAACGCTGCTGAGAGCTCTGCTAGCTAAGGACTTGAGCAATGCGTTGCCTTGTGAAACGCTGACATGGCTTGCGCTTTTTGGGGCCTGAACATGGTATGTTTTCTCCAGAGAGAGGGGTTATGTCACTCCACTTGGCTTTGGTCTCCCTGCTTGGACTATGTTAGTCTGAATTTGTCTGGTGAGCTCCATGCAGATAATGGACATCATAGTACTTTCAGCCACCATTTTCCATTCTGAAGGAAGAGTCCCATTTTGAGTGGAGAAGGAGCGTATCTGTGATGGAAGGAAGAAGTAAATTCTGTCCCTTCACCCCCTGAAAAATGGTGGGACTAGGCTGGAAAGGCTGGAGCACAGAGACTGATCAGGATGCCAAAAATACCTTTATCTCTACAGTGCTGCTGGCAGGTTAACACCCAAGGCTGTGAAGATGGAGAAACTACTGTACTTGACTTCCTAATCCTCTGGTTGTGTGGCCATAGCAACAAAACACTTAACCACTGCAGCAGTGGTTGAGGAAAAATGGTTGCTTGTAAAATGCCAGCAGGCACCCTTCAGGTAGTTCACGTAAACAGCCCAGTCCGGGTGCTGGCAGGCAGGAGAGCTCCAGAGGGAACAGGAGGGCAAGCCAGCAGAGAGAGATGAGCAGGGCCTGGGAGGGGAACTGGGGTGTCCTAAAGGAAGGAGTCACAAATGGCGAGTCAGCCGGTGGGAGCCAAGCCCCTCTCCTGGCTGGGCCATGTCAGCAGTCTGCTGCTGCCATCACCTCACCAGCCCGTCTTCTGAGTCCTGCTCTGATCCAGAGGTCCTGGGTACCCATAAATCCCGGGATGGTTCTTGTTAGACAGTACAAAGCAGTACAAAGGCAAATTCCTGGCAGTCTTTCTAGCTTATCCCAACGCAATGGTAAGATCACATCTGCTGAGGGCAAACATGCATGAAGATACTGCATAGATTATTTGCAGAGTAGGACAAGGTGCTTCTTGTTCTACAAACAGAGAGTTCTGAGTATGGCAGATAGCGTGTATTGAATTGAACTCCCTGCGTGCGAGTGGGTAGCAGCTTGCAAACATGTCCTGTGTTTGCATTTGACACTAATAGTCTAAGCGTCCCATGACACTGCAGAAAAACCCTGTATCTGTGTCAGGGATTTAGCGTGTGTGCACATAGAACTAATGTGGATTAGCAGCTGGATAATCTTTGGTTGAATGTGCTTTTGCTAAGTCAATTAAACAAAACCCAAAGTACTGTGATCTGAAGAGTCGAGATCTGCAGGAGTTAAATCGTGGAGGTTCTGCTTTGGTCAGCAGTCACAGAGAGCTGCCTTTCTTAAAGGGCTGCAGGTGGTTCAGGTGTGGGTCTGGAGGGAGTGCAGTGAGCGCAGAGAGGGACAGAGAAGCTGCTGTCCCTTGGCTTTGGGTGTTTTGTTGGTAGTGATGAGACTGCATGCGCACTATGTGTCTTGCTCCTTACAGCCACCTGGCTTGGAAGCTGTGTCTGCGATGTGACAACTTGGGATAGCGACCGCAGCAGGACAGGAATTGTTTATGGGAATGTTTTCTGGAATTATTGCATGACTATGCCACAAAATGTGCTTGCCGGCTGGCACGTGACTGTGCTGCAATCAAAAACGGTTGTGCTTGCAGAGGACTGGCTGCTCAGGCTGTTACGGCACTAACACAGCCTGTAGATAGCTGCCTGGGATTCAGCCAGGGCTCTCGGTACAGCTCTCTGCCAAGTACTCCTTGCCAACGTTTCCCACGCAAAGGTGGGAAGGGCTGCCCTTTACTCCAGGTTGCCACAGTCTGCCTGCCCGTACAGTACCTACTTAACGCTTCAATTTGAGGCACAGAGCATATGCTGGCAAATGAGCTGCTTCCCAAATAGTCCTAGGTGTGTAGAAATATGGCAGGTGAGCGGAGGTAGCACAGGGCAGGATGAGAGCCTAGCTGCTGGGCACTTGGCACTTGTCTCAATTACGTATTAAGAAAGGGAAGGATCCCTGACTGTTGCTCTGCCTCCGGTGTTGGCTCTCCTCTGGTAAGCAAGTGTCTGTGTGCTCTGAAATACTCTATCTTGTGCAGCATGTTGCATGGGAAGCACTGACCTAATTAAAAGGAACCGTTCCAGGCTAGGAGTTGCCAGTTTATGGCCTGCTAGAGGTCCTTCCTTGTGTGAAGGAACAGCTTGCAGCTCATCTCTGTTTTGCTAATCTAATTTTGTTAATTTTGCACTTTTGAGGGAGTTTCTTCCCACTCATGGACCTGAAGAGGTGGGTGTGTGAAGCTCACTTTCATTCTCTTTCTGTCTGCCATTAGATGTCTGTGGCAGAGACAGCGACTTGGAAGACTTGCTGTATCTCATCTCTCCTAACCACATCGGCTTTGCTGTAGTCGTCCGGCTGCTTCCCAAGACCCTCCACGCTGCCCTCGCAGCTAGCCGGCTTCTGGCATGGCTGTAATGTGTTGCAAACCTGTTGTTCTTACAGGCCTGGGGACTGGTCCTGGTGTACCAGCAGCCCCAACTTGCTCTGGGGGCCTCACTGAAACCCTTTTTGGTCCTCTGCAGCAACACTTTACAAGGAGCCTTCAGGGGTAAAACTAACAGGAAGACTTTCGCCTCTAGCATTGACTGGATTGCACTGGGATACTGTCACCCTAGAGATCCAGTCTTGGTCTCAAGCCAAGCTCAGCTTTTAAGAAGCTCTGCTGCCCTTGCAGTGCAAATGCAAGATTTCCCATGCCATGCCTTCCCCACCTGTCTCACCCAGCCTTGGCCCCTGCTGTCTCTCGACGCTGTTCAAGAAGCTTGTTGGTCGTGACACTTCCTCAGGAGCCTCCCTTGAGAAGGCGTTGGGGATAGAGGGGAAAGTCTGCCACAGTATCTTAGCTCTGCTGGCTAGGCTCAGGTATCTAAGCCAGGAGAGAGACGACCTGGACTCATTGCAGAGTCAATCAGTTTATTCAATTAATCGACAAGTGTTTTTTCTGCTGCCTGGAGGCGAGACACAGAATTGGCTGCCTTGAACTCCTAGACTCCTGTGCTATTAGGTTAGATGTAACTTGACTAAGTTTGCACAGCTGCTTGACAGGGTCAGGGACCCCAGGAAGGGTAAGAGAGCTGGAGAGCCACTGAGGGTCAGTCTTGCAGGAGGTACACGATGCTTTTATCAGCCTGTCCAAGAAAGGATTCAAGAGATGACTTGATCCACCTCCAAGAGGTGGTGTAAGATCAGTCTAATCTTAGCTGACAACCAGCAGCTGGAAGCTGAGGCCATACACCCAAAGCAGGAAAAAATTTCCTGCTCACCTTCTTTAGCAGATTCATCTGGGCAGTGTGGTGGTTGATACTGGGCAGAGGGTCATTTTTACTGTCCCTGGGGCCCTGGATCATGTCTTGTTCCTTTGCTTGCCACGTGGGCACAGTCTCCTAGGCAGGCTCCTGCTACTACTCTCTCTTTGCAAGAACTGCAGAGCTCTGCTCAGTTCTCTTCACCTTCACCTGGAGATCCTGCCGTAGCCCAAGCCCTCTTCTGCCATCCGGAGTCTCCCTCTTCAAAACCTTTGTTTCTGCCTGGCCCCAAACCAGTTGCTCTGTTCAGCAGCTCATTACTTTTCTGGCAGCAATGATGTCCCTGTCTACTTTCAGCCCAAGCCCATTGGCTGTAGACCTCTTTACTGCTTTAACTCGAATTTTTGTCACTGTGTGTGACACTCCTGTTTTCCCTGTCTGGCTGTGCTGTACTCTGAGAGGTGACATCCTCCTCTTCCCTCTGCACTAAAGCAGTGTTCCTCTATGCTTCTCCCTGGCTGCCTGCACTGTTCCCACTGTGTTTCCAGCATGGCACCGTGCTCTGGGCCCAAACGCTCTGCCTGCTCTCCTCCATCACGCTGACTTCCTCAGCTTTATCTTCCAAAGGCAGAGAGAGGGATATATGTCACTGAACAGCTGCTTCCTTTCCCTTACAAAGTCCTTGCATCCCAGGGAAGGTTATCCCTGTCTGATCTCCAAAAGGTCTTTCTAAGAGTGTATGCTGCAGTTCCACTTTCAATTAAATGCCCTTGTTCTGACAACAGTGTTACGTTCTCTAGGAAAAACACCTTTTTGGAAGAAGAGGTTCTCCCAATACTTAATACTCGCAGTATCTCTCTGAACCTTACTCCTTAGTTCATCGAGCAGCCAGAGGACAAGAACTGTACATGGCAGGTGAAGCTCTGCTCTTCCCATTTTCTGCTGTGATGCCTTTCCAGAGCCTGAACTTCCCAAACTGCAGCTGGGGGAATATTAGCACTGTGATGGGAAGCTGACATGCAAGGAGCTGCATGACTTCCCCTTCTCCGCTTGTGCAGCCAGCTCAGGACCGTGTTTCAGACTTCTCAAACTTGGCCGTATTGATCAGACTAGTTAAATGGCAGGCTTGGAATTAGATCGAGATTGCAAATAGGTTTCCCACTGTGCATCTCCCTCTGCCCTCGCCTTCCAGTCTCGCTGAGGTCCTTCTTGCTGTGGGAGATCCTGTCTTTCTAGCTGTTCTCCTGGTCTCTTGGGGAGCAGCTGCAGTGCGCCACTGCTATTCTTAGCTGTGAAGACAGCGTGCAAGTACCTGGCCCAGCAGAGCTGGAGCGCTGCTATCTGCCCAGCAGATCTCAGATAAATTATCCAGAAGATCTTGGTAGTGTGTAATTGAGTAGCTCTGCCACAGGCTGTGCTTCCAGCTATGTACACTCTGCTGTGCAGCGGGGCACAGTAATTGCTTGCTCCCCAGAAGCCAAGAGCTCTGGGTTCGTCTCAAGTGATTGTGCCCTCTTCTCTGAGATTTTAGAGGGACTCCTCAGATTCACTTCTCAGATTTCATGCTTCCTCCTTTCCTGGTGGGAGGTTGCATACATCAAACAATTATCCTCCCTTGGCTATTTTTCCTATGCTAAAGATGTTTTGCCACCTGGTTTCTGGCACAGTCCATTCTTCTAACACAGGAATGAAAAAAGGTCTTCAGATGCTGGGAGGGGTGGGTGCCCTAGGGACGTCTTCAGCAGTGACTGGCTCTGTTCAGATCTGGTGTTAATGCCTCAGGAGAGATCTGCTTTCTAATGGCTGCCAGACCAAGGATCTCTAAGTCTTCCTCAGCACTAACAAAGTCACAACCTTGATTCTCCGTCAGGCCTTGCCACTGCCCTGGGATGTGCTAACCGCTACAAGCAACAGGGGGATGCCCCCTGTACAGCATGGTGTCCACATCTGTGAGGGATTCAGGGCAGGACATGCTGTTGCATCTCGCTAACGGGTTTCACAGTTCTGCATGGCCATCTGCTGCTTGCTGGCTCTGTCCTGTCCGGCTCCCGGTGCGCTCCTGCTGCTTTGTCGGCCCCAGCCGGCTTGGCTCTCCCCTTGCTTTCAAAGGAAAGGCTTGGCCTGGGGCCCAGCCAGAGCTGCATGTTGCACCCTGGTCCCCGAGTGTCAAAGCTGCTGGCACAGGCGCTGCTGGCGGTCAGCCCAGCAGGTCCCTGGCACCAGCGTTAGTGAAAGGCATGTGGCTGAATGACCTGACTGATCGCACCGTCTCCCTCTCTCTCTGCCCCAGATCGGCGGACCATTCTCTGCCCGGATCTTCCGTTTCCACAGACTTTGGCAGCTGGCAGATGGTGACAGGGTGTGGCAGTATTCGGGAGCAGGCAATCCTGAGCGCAGACGCCTCTCTCCCTTGCAGCTTCCAGGATGAGTTCCCTAGCACTTGCCTGTAAGTGTCTCAAATGCAGGATCTCTCCTTGGCTGGCTGCAAGCACTGGAACTTTATCATCCTGGCACTTTCAAAGAAGCCTGGGAGCCCATAACTGTCCCATATTCCCTTCTTTGATGCTTTCCATCCACAAATTCAGTCACTGAGCGCTCTTTGCTTATGCTGAACTCGGAAAGAAACCGGCATCTTCTCTGCCTAATGACGGGGGGGCACTTTGCTTTCTGTAGGAAGAAGAGGCTTTTCTCTCTTCCCTGAAGACGCTGAATTTGGGCATAATTGAGTGCATTTGAGGATGCATGCTTGTCAGGACAGGACTGGTAACCCAGATTTTCTTGCTTTTGGATCTTGCTTGTCTCCCTGCTGGGGTCAGATCCTTGCTGCAGTAAGAAAGGGGCTTTCCTTCTGTCACCCTGATTTTTGTCTGACCACACGCAGCATCATTTGCAGGTGCTGCGGTCTGGCCAGTGCAGAGCAGCAGACACCCTGTATCCTGCTGCATCCTGCCATGTAAAATGGCTGGGAGGCAAATGTTCCTCCCCAAATAGAAAGCCACCTCTGTGGGAGCTTGAAAGACACGAGATGTGCTTTAATTGCTGTTAGAAGAGAACCTTGGCTTGTGCCTTCAGGCTGCAAACTCTCAATCAAGAAACTGAAATGGCAGATCAGGGGCTGCCATTAGCTAGCTGTGCTGCCAAACACTGGCGGTCCCTTACCGAGGTCTGAGTACGTGCTTTGGAGGCAGAGGGCATGCGACATGAAAACCAACATCTCCTGTGAGACAGGCTAGCTGCCCTGGCTCGCCTTCTCATATGGCTGTGTGGTGTGCTGCTGAGCAGAGCAGCCGATCCCAAATTATGATTAAGCTACAAGACCCATGAATTGGCAGATCGAAGAATTGCGAGGGATGTCAGACGTGGCCTGGCTGGAATTTGCTCTCCTCCTTTCATGAGGACATGCTGTGCTGCTTCTGTAGTTGTTTGGAGATCGTTGAAGGAGTAGAAGGGACTGAAGGACGGGTGGCTGAAGTAGGGACTTTTCACTGTGCCCTGAACCTGGCTGTGCTTGGTTGGCTGCTGATCACCAGCAGGTTGTTGCTGCCCTTCTTGGAGTTGGATCTAACGTCAGAATAGGGAATTCAGTAGAGGGAAATGTGATTTCAAGTTGAGCTCTGGATCTGTCTGCGCTGAGACTGTAGGCTCATGCAGTTTGGAGTCCGGCTGCTTGGGACAGCCGGGTTCAAAGGGAGGGGAACAGCGGTGGTGCTTCTCCCTTGGGTGTGCAGCAGTTGCTGCAAGTGCTTAGCCCTGTTCAGCTCTTCCCTGGAGCTGTGGGGTGCTCAGGGGCTGGGGACCGCTTGGCTGCGGGTGCTGGGACCAGGCGCTGTTTGGAAGAGATGAAGAGTTCCCAAGGATGTTGTGTTGAGCTTAACCCAGAGCCTCTGCTCTCTCTCTATTCTGCATCAGCTCGGTTTTGCTCAGGAGCCCATTGTGGTTTTATCCCAGTTTTTCGCAGCCCAGCACAGTATGAGTTTTTGGAAAATTAAATTCCATTTAAGTTCCCACTTTACATCTCAGCTGGCAGCAGCTCGATGAAGGTATGCTTTTCACAGCCTACTTCCTTGTGCTTGTGTGGGGCTTGTCAGGGCTTACTTAGAGCTGGGGCTTTGACAGCCTCCTCTCATCCTGCACCCCAAGCTGCAGGCAAGCAGGCAGGCCGTAGGAAGTATAGCAGGGCAGAGCACCGTGGATTTGGCAAGGAAGCGTGACCTGCCTCCCTGGTTGAACTGCTTAGAGTGAAACGGTGCAGCTGGTCTGCAGGGCTTGGTGTCGGGCAGTGGCCAGCTGCTTGACCCTGCGCCTTAGAGTGTCTCACTCCATAAAAAGAAACCTAAAAATCTAAATACAAAATCTGCCCTGTAAAGAGATGCGAGAGCCAGAAGACGCGGGAGCTAACTGCTGCACGCCCTCGCTTACCTCTGCGTGTGATATTTAAGATCACTGTACTCGGGTGCAAGTAAGTCCTGCTTTCACGTAGCTTATTTTTAATGCTAGCAGGTTTGCGAGTTCCACGTCCTAACTAGGTTGCCAAAAAGCATCTTTTTAATGTGTTTAGATATGTTGCCTTTTTCCTTTGCCCTCTGGCTTCTCTTTATTATCAGACACTAAACAGCGGCCCGGTTGGCTGCCTCAGCATCGGTTGCTGTTTATAGGCCTCCCACCATATCCTCTTGCTGCTGTTTCCGGACCGAAGCTGTTGGCTGTGGGTGGTTAACACTTCCATTCAAATGAGCTGTGCCAATTTATAGCCAGCCCAGGCACTGGAGAGATTAAAGAGAATTTTTTATGGGGAAGGTTCGCGCTGTGCCCTTGGAGTGACCTTTGAGGAATGTCTTATTCTCTCTGGGAACCACTGGCACATGGCAGAGGGGCCGCAGCAAGGACCATTTCAGGCCGGAGCACTTGGAAAAGCTGCCTCTGAACCCTAGTCTTGCTTTCCCCTGCTCCTTTGGCTGAAATATTGCCTTCCCTCTGCTCTCTTCCCCCCGCCCCTAACCAGGTGCGTGGATCAGCCTGAGAGGAGAGCAGGTCCCGGGGGAAGCCATGCCCTACTCTGCACGCAGTCCTCCTGCTTGCAGCGCACAGCCATGCTGGGGAGCAGAAGTAAAACGCCGCTCAGCTCTCCTCTTTCCATGGCTGGAGCGCTCCTTGGGGCTGTTTTCACCTTGTCTGCCCTCTTTCATCCCCCCATCCCCAAAGCTGTCTGTGCTGGCGCAAGCACAAGAGGCCAGGGCTGCTGGAAGCGAGGGACCGATGCAAATAGGTTGGAAGCGACTGTCCCGCCACGGCACATGTGGACAGGCTCCATCTGGGAACGCTGTGCAAGGAGGGGAGGGAGCTAGCGCAGGGGCTGACGTCAGCCAGCACCTGCTTGGCGAAAGCAGCATTTTCTATATGAACTGTGGCCTCGTAAGCACCATGGTGGTGGGAGA
Source organism: Fulmarus glacialis (assembly GCF_000690835.1). NCBI lineage: Eukaryota > Metazoa > Chordata > Aves > Procellariiformes > Procellariidae > Fulmarus > Fulmarus glacialis. Next base: position 391 of record NW_009197678.1, on the reverse strand, counting down.
AACTGGGGGGGTGGTGAAGGAGGAGACCTAGGAGAAAGCAGGAGCCTGGGGCTGCGAGAGGCTCCATGGGAGAGCGTTGGGTTGGGTTGGGTTGGGCAAGGAGGCAGTGGCACCAGGTGTGACGTCAGCCAGCACCTGCTTGGCGAAAGCAGCATTTTCTATATGAACTGTGGCCTCGTAAGCACCATGGTGGTGGGAGAAACTGGGGGGGTGGTGAAGGAGGAGACCTAGGAGAAAGCAGGAGCCTGGGGCTGCGAGAGGCTCCATGGGAGAGCGTTGGGTTGGGTTGGGTTGGGCAAGGAGGCAGTGGCACCAGGTGCCGGAGCCTTTTGGGGCTGGCGCTGCCTCGGCCACCGGAGCCAGCTGAGCATCATGGCCCCACTGATGCTGT
>NW_009197677.1:0-7836 GCF_000690835.1 Fulmarus glacialis | reverse complement strand
GTGCCGAGGCAGCCCCCAGCCCCTGCCGACACGCGTGGCCCAGGGCTGAGGAAGTTAAAGTTTGAAAACAATTTTTCATAAAGAGACAATCAACATTCTAAGGGCCAAATGAAACAGAAAGAAAATGGCAAAAACTTTTCTAAGAGCTGGTTTTAAATGGCATCTTAAACAACTGCACCAAACCACTCCTTTCTGCAAGATTACTGTAAAGCAAAGGTGTCTTTCAAAGTAAAAAACTTATTGGCGAAGGACAGCCTTCTGCTGTGTGAGATCTTCTCAAGTGTGAAAACTCCTTGGCTTCATCTTGAATTAAAAGTGAAACATGAGGAGCATCGATAAAAAACGAGAAGCGGTGGTTTCTGGTTGTGGATTGTTTTCCTCCTTCATCTGCTAATTCCAGTTCTGCATTTAGTGAATTTATTCTCCCTGCCCTTCTTCACTGTTGTTGCCTTGGAATAAAATGTTTTCTATCAGAAATGAGTCATATGGCCTGCCATCTGCTTCCTCAACCTTGAAGTGCACCAAAGTGTATAGTATACTTAGACTCAAGCTGTGACCTCAGTGTAAACTGAAATGTTAGTTGTATCCATTCAGGCTTGTTCTGTGATTATTGTATATTGCAAATCTCTTTGTCCTCCCTTGAAGCTATGCAGCAGTTACTGCTGGGGCAATGTTCATCTATTACTCTCTGTTCCTGATTCTTGCACTGAACCAGGCAGAAGTGGGATGATGTACATAATGCCCTTTTGATGTTTTCTCTGTGACTGGGACAGATTCCATTTGTGTTTCAACAAGTGAAAAGAACATTTTGTTCCATATTTCAGTTTTTCAGCTGAGTTTTTATAGGACAGGATATGATGATTTATTACCTTAAGTACTATTATCTACTTGGTATATGTTCATATTAAGGGTAGGTGAAATAATAAAGACCCTCTTTTACACCTTCAGTTGCTGGCTGACAGCATGGCTGGGTGTCTTCATTGATGGCTGCTCTGCTGTTTGCAATTATGTTATACAAACTCTTTTTCTGGCCCCTGTTTTTCACACAAAGCTTATTTGGGCTGCAGTTACTCCTTCCAGACTTCATACAGAAAAAGTCTTTTGCAGTCTGCAGTCCCTTTGTTTCTCCCTTGTTAGCTGAATATCATCGGGAAAGAATATATTGCTGCTGTTAAGATGATGGAGGAGTGCAGTAATCATTCCCAGTCAGTGCATTTTCTGTTATTACTAAAAGTTGAATTAGGGTCCAGTGGAGTCCAGCAAATCTGAGTGACTCATAGAGCTCATATTCTATCTTTGCTGTTTCCCACTTGAATCAATTGTCAGAAGTTTCTGGTTTCATGAGATATTTTGCAAATGACACAATTTTTATCGGTTTGCTCACAGATGTTTTTCCTTCAATTGTAATAGCGGGCAACTCTTGGGCTATTGATTAGTAATTGCATTGTTATCTCTAACTTAAATTTCAGTGATAATGTAATTCTACAGACTGTTTATTTGGGCTTAGTCCTAGCTAGGGCAAATTGTCCTAATGATAACTTCCTTAATCAATAATTTAATGAACTTTCATTTTGCATTTTAATTCCCTGAGCAAGCCTGCAGATGTTTAGCCTGTCTTTTTTATTAGACACACAAATTTCTGTTATTTTAACGTGTTTAAAACAACAAGGCAGGGATGCTAGAATTTTGCAAGAGTTGCCATTTCATTTCACAGGAGGCATTATTTGAGCATTTTTATTTGCTTATTATTTATTACAGTGTTTACTTCGGTTGTATTCTTTGCTCTACTGTGAATGCACATTTGATCTTTGCTATTGGTGAGGCTGATAGTTCCTGATATTCAGTCTCCTTACTATACCTCACTGTACAAGTAGTTCTACCTGTGGTGATTCTCCAAGCTGATAAAGGATAACTGAAAACTGCTACAGTTGGAGATTATGACCCATCTCTTTGTAAACGAGATTTGTAAAAATCTCACCTTTTGAGGATTAGCACAGAAATGGCCTTGCATGCTACTCAACAGCAGTTTATACCATAATATTTACATAAAGAAAAGTTATCTTTCCTGGCAATTATTCTGATCCTTAGTAGTGCTGAGTGTATCACAAGCCTTTCATAAGTCTTCTACCTTGCAGTATGCTCCTTCTGCACTAATGCTGCATCCACAGGTACCTTATTGCATATTCATGGTGACAGATATTTTTAGCTGTGAAAAATCTTTTTCCACCTTTAGAGGAAAGTTTTCTGAATTGTTACACATTACTATAGGGCTATACGGCAGCAAATTTTTTCCTTTTTACCTGAGAGTTTTTAAAACTTGGATAGTCTGCAGTATCTGTTGGTCACAAAATCAGTTTCCTTTTATCCTTCTTCCCCTGGCTACAAAACTAGGCTTGTTAAAACACTTGCTGGTTGTCATCAGGATAAAATACCAGCAGATGTACAACTAATATCCTTTCCTTGGATTTTTAGTAATTAAATCCATGATAAATTTGTGAATTCATAATGTCCTGCTTGAGTGATACGCTAAATAAGAATCGCAGACAAACTGAGGAGACTCCGGGGAAAAAGCTAGAGGAGTGGCAAAAGAATTAGAGCGCATGCCTTGCAAGGGAAAACAAAAGAAATTATTATGTTGCTGGGTCAAAAGAAAGAGAAAATTAAAAATGGCAGTTTACACATTTGATATGTAAAAGGTTGTTACAGAAATCAGTTCTCCACACTTACTGGCAAAAGGACAAAATGAAATCAGGTTACTGTACAGCAAAAATAATTAGGCTGGGTCCTAACAATCCCGATCAGTAGGAATTTTTAAGCAATATAACAAGTTATTGAAGGATGTTATGGTGTCTCCTTCACTGTCGCTTTTTAGGATCAGATGATACAATATCTGTCAGGGATGATCTTTACATACTTGTTCTTACCTCTGTGCAGAGCCTTTTAGTTAAGGTAATTACTCCATCTTGCTATTGTATCATTTCTCTCCCACCTTTCTCAAGAGGGCAGTACCCCTTCACTTCTGCCAAGTCAATTGTTTAAGTCAGAATTATGAAATAAGCCACCCATGTGTTTCTACAGTTCTTCACAGCAAAGGTAACAGTTTCTGGCCCAGGTCTTGTCAACAGGGTTTTTTTTTTTTTGAGTGTGTGATTACATTTGCAAATACAGTCCGGATGGATACAGAGCAGTGGTAATCTAAGCAATTAAAATCCATGGGATAGGTTGGTGTATAAAGTGACTCCTGGTTTTGGAGGATCATCACATTGAAGTGACAAGGTATAGGAAAATAGTTCTGGGACTGCTGACTTACCCAGCTGTAGGTATGGGATTTTTTCCTATTTCTGTGCTGTACCTAAAATAGAGATAATACATAACTACTTTGTAGAGTATCTGAGTTTTTCAGATGTTGCAATACTGAAATCTGAATTTAAGTATAAATTACTTTGGTCTCATTTTGACATGTAATAGTTGCAGTCATGACTCTGTAACAGGAATGGATGACTTTTTCTTTTTTTCTTTTTTTTTTCCCCTCCTTGTACAACTGGCAAAATGTTCTAGAAAATGTGAAGCAGGAAGAATTAAAACCAACACCGAATTAATGAAATAATGTAATTTAATGAAGTACAAGGAAAATGACATAAAAAAACCATTTAGCCATCACTGCCATTTTGGACATGAGTATTACCAACAGTTATGGTCCTTTTAAGAGATGCTAAAAAACACGGAACAAAGAAAAGGTGTTAAATTACACTTACAAGTCAATAAAATCAAGAGAATGAAAATACTCAATTCGATTTATACAGTAAAGCTGTTCCCGCAACTACAGTGCGGGTTGAAATAGGTCACAAGCAGCCCTCCTTACATTGCTCAAGAACATTAGAAGGATTAATCATTTATGGATTATCTCCTAGAAACAATGATCTGGCGCAGACGGGTAATCCAATCTCCTCTATCTTTCTAACCTGGTTTGCCATTTCACAGGGGATTGTGGAAGGGTGGCAGTTTTTTCTAGGAAGACATTGCCTGCCAGCTTGAAACATGTAAATTGCTGGAATTTACATCAAAATATGACAGCTCTTCTCTGACGAAGGTAGGTGGTGAAATTAGACAGGTAAAACTTAACTTTTTTTAACTAGAGCACAGAGGTTTGGCTCAGAAATTGTATCATGTTCAGCCTGTGCTGGTTTTGGCTGGGATAGAGTTAATTTTCTTCACAGTAGCTAGTACGGGGCTGTGTTCTGGATTTGTGCTGGAAACAGTGTTGATAACACAGGGATGTTTCGTCACTGCTGAGCAGTGCTTACACACAGCCAAGGCCTTTTCTGCTCCTCACCCCACCCCACCAGCGAGCAGGCTGGGGGTGCACAAGAAGCTGCGAGGGGACACAGCCGGGACAGCTGACCCCAACTGACCAAAGGGATATTCCATACCATATGACGTCATGCTCAGCATATAGAGCTGGGGGAAGAAGAAGGAAGGGGGGACGTTCGGAGTGATGGTGTTTGTCTTCCCAAGTAACCGTTACGTGTGATGGTTTTCCTGGAGATGGCTGAACACCTGCCTGCCGATGGGAAGGAGTGAATGAATTCCTTGTTTTGCTTTGCTTGCGTGCGTGGCTTTTGCTTTCCCTATTAAACTGTATCTTTATCTCAATCCACAAGTTTTCTCACTTTCACCCTTCCGATTCTCTCCCCCATCCCACTGAGGGGGAGTGAGCGAGCAGCTGCGTGGGGCTTGGTTGCCGGCTGGGGTTAAACCAAGACACAACCTTAGTTATAATCTGTCACTGAACAGAGTAAAGGGAGAAATTTATCATTGACATGAATCAAAACTAGAGAGAAAACGTTATTCCTGGAACTCTGCATTTTGCGTAAATATCCAGTAATGTGTTCTTCCTGACTAAATTTGTCCAAAAATTTAAAGACAACTTACTTTTGAATACAAGCCTTTCAGTGATTGCAGCCTCTATAAGTACATTAGATGTAGGTGTAAATCTGACTTTTATTGTGTTATATACTTAACATAATATATAGGGCTTTGAACATACATCTTTAGCCAGTTTTGTCATATTTTATCCAACAGTAGATACAAGGCCTGCTGCTGAATATATTAGACCTGTACTAATTTCATTACTGAAAATGAACTCTATTGCAAATCTCCATTGTGGCAAATTAGCAATTGGACAAAATATTGCAGTAGCAAAGGTGCACCATCAGAGATTCTCTATTGCTTATTTCATTTTACATGTAGTTTCTGTTTTATTGGTATAATAACATTACGAAAAACAATATGCAATTACTATCACAAAGCAGAGTAGCCTGTTCTCCTAAGCCTTCTTGTACAGATTATAGACTGCACAGATCAAAAAAATGACGATTAGATTAGCAAGGTTCTGCTCTGTACAGAATTGAGAAATACATCAGGAATAATTGTGCATAATAGTAAATACCTTGAGCCTTGAGAAAGCTTCTGTAGTAGAACTATGTCAGTTTTTAACTCGGCCAATTTTTAATTATTATCTACCTTAAATATACTGTGTCATTTTTATGGCATTATTGTATGCTTATATTTTTGTTTTCTTGTAAGCATCCTTTTGTATCCTTTAATGTTCCTCAGCCACTTTTGATGCCTCTATGTATCTAGCCCTTTAAATATTGAGACTATTACATAAATTTTAAAATGGGGGTTTATATGCTTCTTTATCTCTGAAGCCTTGCTGTAAAACAGCAAGTCAGAATTCCTTTTTAATATCTTTAGCTGGTCCTCTTGCAAAATATGCACATGTCAGAGCAATCATCTTTTAAATAGGTTAGATAAATTTTTTATGATCAAATATGTATTTTTCAATAGGCTTTTCTTCATGCGGTACAGTACTAATAAAGAAGATGCAACGCAATTCTGAGTAAATAGCTTCTAAAGCTTTTCAGACATGACTGGGAACAAATATAATGTAAAACAGCCAGGTGATTTTGGCTGCTTTTGATGCTTCTTAGGTTGTCCAATGTCAGAGGAATGGGAATCAGTAAAGCTGCATTCATTTCATAGGTTATTAAACCACTTCAGCTCTCTGTACCTTCGTTTTCCCAGACAGAAAATGAGTATTTACTCATTATTATAAATTTCATTGAAATACTTTTTTGAAGAGTAATATAAACAGTACACATTATGACGCTATTTCACTCATCCGGGGAAGGGCTAGTGGATTGCTGATCTATCGCCAGACCTTGTTTGAAGGCGAGGTCAGCAGCTGCATTGACTGCTGTCATCCTAATGCTGCAGTCGTGACAAAGGAGAGGTTCAGGAGCACCGCTGTGCTCTGGCAGGGTGGGTTTCCTCAGGCCCCTCGCCGCCACCTACCACCCTCTCTGGGTGCTCATCTGCCTGCCGGGGCTGGGCTGCAAACTGAAAGATGCCTAAGGCACAGCGCCGGTTAATTCTTAGTGTAAGCACATCTATCTGTTGCTCTTTGCTTTGTCAGCTTTCTCCAGGATGCGTCATGTCCAAGAGTATTCAGTGACATAACCACGTGGATTTAATGTGTGTTATGGGCTAAATTCTGCCCCTAACAGTTGCAGTCAAGAATCCACAATGTGTTTCTGCTTTGAACTGAAACTCTGAGGCAGACCCACCCAGTTTGGGAGTGGGGAAGTAAGAGGGTAAGGAAGGCAGGCTAAGAAAAGTGGGAAGGAGTCACCATACTGCGAAAAGGGAAGCTCAATTACATTATGACTAAGTAAATAAACTGGATGAGATCCTAACCTCTTATTTGGCTTCTTTTCACCAATTAAGTTCTGGCTGATGGAGAATTCCTGTGTTGTAGTAACTCAGAAGAGAGCCATAAAGCTGTCTGCTGAAGATCCTCTGGGGAGCCCTGTGGTTAAGATGTGCGAGGAATGGCATAGGAAGGGCGTTTCAAGGGGAAGGCAGACACAGAATGCTGTGGAAATTTGCAACCAAACTAGCACAGAGCTTAGCGTAAGAAACTGCTGTGGTTCAGGCAGGCCTTAAGGGCTGTGGTGGAAGTGCAATTGCAGCCTTTAATTTTGGGACCTCATGTCGCTTGACTCTGGTGTTAGAAGATAAGTGATCTGATAGTAGTGAATTATTTAAGAACAAAAGCAGCAACATCTTATTTAGTTAATTTCAAATGGGTTGTGTGCAGCTATGTGCGTAAAGCAAAATGGCAGTCAACTAGTAAAATATTTTCTACAAAATCCTGTGTACAGATTTACTGAATTTTCATTCTGAAAATGAATGTAACTTTAGAGAGTAATCTACAAATTAGATTGCTTACTTTGGCATGTTTTCAAAGGAAAAAGAACTAACTAATGTATTGTGTGTTGAAACTATCCGCTGCATTCATACAGTAATTTTTCCCCAGTGGTATTTCACGATAAAATTACTTTTACATGTGGAATTAGCATACTGAAATGATGAATCCAAAAAGCTTGTGTAGGGGTGATACATTTTGTCAGGTGAGGATTGAAGAGCTGATGAGCATGTCTCCAATAGATTGTAATAATCACAAATAATTATTGAGTACCAGTTTACATGACAGGCTCTAACAGATTCTTTCAAAACTCTCACGGTCAATACGACGACTATTTCTCATTTTCAAAATTACTACCTCTTCTGAAGTCTATATAAGTTATGTGATTTTCAAAACAATTTTGTTTTGAAATTTAACAGACTTGGAGAGCTGCAGTGTAAACAATGCACATACGCAAAAACAGCTGAAGGACTGCATCTCCCCTTGCTTTTTCCTTCTGACGTGATGCCTTCCAGAGCTGGCCAGTTCCGCTGGGCTCTGCAGTCATAGAATCATAGAATCATTAA
>NW_009197676.1:3642-16731 GCF_000690835.1 Fulmarus glacialis | reverse complement strand
GTAGAAACTGAAAAATACTTAGAAACAGTGGGGGTTTTCTTGAGGCAGATTATAAACATTACTATTACTGTGATGTACCATGACTGGGGCAAATTTGACAGTTGTATTCTTGAGGGTAAGTATAAGGACTTAGTGCAGTATTAAAAAAACTTAAATAAGTGGTGCTTGAACTTGTTGGATTTGTAAAGTGCCGTGGAAGGAAAGCTTAAATTTTGGCATTATCTGGCATATTTGCTAGTAGTTCTAGGTGTTTTTTTCCTGAGAAATGTTTTTAAATGGAAGGAGGTATTAGTTTACAGACACATAAATTGCTGAATATGCCATCCTTGGCATTTCGGTAACTAAATCTCAAGTTTCTAGCTGCCAACCTGGTGAGTAACCACCTTTGTGGGAGCTTCTGATTTTCCCAATAACTGAGTAGTAGCTACTCTTCATTATTATTATTTCTAGTAGAAAGTTTTGTTACTGGACGAACTTTGTGATTTAGTTTAAAGTGTCGACAGACTGCTTGGAGATCAGAATCAAACACAGCTTTAAGACTGAATTGTGTAACAACTTGGCACTCTCTTTTCATAATGATCCAGACGTATAAGAGGTTTAGCACTCTTAAGGGCTTTTTATTACCTGTGTCTTACAAGGAACTGTAACTTTAAATTCTGTTCTCATTTGTTGTTCTACAAGTAACCTACACAGGTGGGTTTCTTCTGTATGATTTTATCTCGTTTTCATGCAACAAAAGAAGTACTAATGAGAAAACACTTCGATCGCAAATATTGCAATTGCAACTGCGGATGGCTTTATGCAGACAAAACAAGATCTCATGCATGAGAGTTACCAGTAATACAAGGGAAGACGGCATTTTAGTGTACTCCGGCAGCATGCAGATTGGCAGAAGAACTCACTGCTTGCTAATTTTGCTCCTTTCTTGTAACTGTCAAATAGGTTTGGAGTTTCTTCAATGGATTCCTCGCTCTGGGGAATTCACGTGCTATATCCTGCACCTCATGTTACCATTTTGCATTGTCTTTTTGAAACCTACTAGAAGATTAATTTGAAACTTCACGGTGCTGCAGCTCTGAAGATGTCTGTAAAACAAAGGTTTCACTTAAGTTCTTAGAGTGATAGGTGAATTCAAAGTGCAGATCGTGTTACTTGGGTGAAGTAGGTTCTCTTACCACATTCTGCATGCTTAACCTATCTGCGTTTGACTTAACTGACTTCATTTTAATTGGCTTAATCTAATTGGACTTGCTAAATGACTATATTAACCAAAGACAGTACTACATTCAGTACTTAAACAAAAATACTTGTGTTCCTATTTACTTCTCGGCTGTCCTTAGGTTTGGGCATAAGGGGTAAGGTAAGAAGGCTTCAAAGAAAGATGTCTAGCAAATAGTGCAAAAAGCATGATGGAGATTTCTTTGCTCTGTATTGATGGAAATATCTCAGGTAACTGACCTAAAAGGTTCAAATAGATGAGATGAAATTCAAGTTTCTAAGCAGATGGAAAAAATAGAGGGAATTTGGTGATAGAAGTGAAGATGGCACCTTGAAAATTATTCTTGTTAGCTAGCTTTTCATAAGATTTTTGGCTGAGCTTCAGGCTGCAGCTCTATCTAGGCATGTGTTCAGTTGCTTTCCTGAAAGATGCTAAGCACTTGCTAGCAGTTTGTCTTGAAAATCACCTTTGAAAGCTGAAATCACCTTTAATGCGTAAAATTGGACAGCTGTGCTTTATTTTGTAATAAGAGTAAACAGAATGATTTTTATGTTAACAGATAACTGTGACCTGCATTTTAAAATCTCAAGAGACCGGTTTAGTGCTTCCTCTCTGACCATGGAAAGCTTTGCTTTCCTTTGGGCTGGAGGGAGGGCCTCCTATGGAGTTTCTAAAGGCAAAGTCTGCTTTGAGATGAAGGTGAGTTAAATTGATGTTTTATGGGAGACTGTTTTGCATGCTTAAATACAATACTGTTTATACTTGTCAGGTTTGTTTTGTACTTAGTTGAAACTAATTCAGGTGAACAGAGCTTTCAGAAGGCCTTCTCTTATGAGCCTGTGAAATGGTTCTTGGTAAAAGATGGCTCAATTTGCAAAACAGCTTCCTTTTTTTATAAGAACTTCCATTTAACAACAACAACAAAAAAGCAGCTTGCATTTGCCCTGAATGTGTAACTTCCGGTCTCATTTTTGAACCAAGAATTTTATTTGGCACCTCATGCATCAACACTTAGAAGAATTTTGCTTGTACTTTCTGAAGATTACAGAAAGCTTGGCTTTTTTTTTTTTAAAGGGATATAAATTATCCCAGCAGCCCTTTTTTCTGTTCCTACTTAGTCTGTGAGTTTGACCTGCTCTAAGCAGGGATTTGGACTGGATGACCTCCAGAGGTCCCTTCCAACCTGAACAATTCTGACTTGTGTATGCAGTGAATCTGAGTATTTAGCAGGTACTTGAATTTTGAGAGCAAGGGTTCTCCTAAAGGGTAAGAATGGCAAAGAGCAATTGGCCTTGTAATAAACAGGTTTCTCCAACTTGTTGATGAAAGAGTAACAGGAGGCATAAAGCTTGATTTTTTTTTTTTTTTTTTTTTTTTTGACTTAGTGATGTTAAAGCCTTCTTTGCATATGATGTGCCTGTGTATATATATGCTTACTCTGTTCTCTTCCTCTAGTACTTTCAAATCTAACCACTACCATGAGGAGTGGGTAGAGATCCCGTTCTCCATGCTCTTACATTGAATGATTTCTGTGCCTGTTGGTATCTATAACTTTGGAAGGCCAATGGGGTGAAACTGATGTCAGTATTTATTGCCCTGTTCACTTTCAAATAAGTTTCACCTTGGTCACCTGACTCCCTTAGTTGTGGAAACTGGTAGTATACTGATCAGTTTTTCACTTTAGTTTGGTGAAATTTGTAAAGGCAGTTAGAAAATAGCTGGTTGCCTACAGATTCCAGTGCTTTTAGGTGGTTTTTTGGAATCTGGTTATGTTGTTTGGAAGCTGGCAACTTGCCCAGGAAGTCTGCTTACTGTAGAAAGGGATGAGTGTAATATTTTCCCCAGTCTGTGTAAAGCAATTTTTTTTTACCCATTACCACATTTTATTGGCAAAGTAATTTACTGTTAATCCGAACTTTATGGCGATTAGTTTTTGAAAATACATATACATCTTGTTTGTAACTTTAATAGAGTATCAAAAGGATTAAGGCTTTTGGCCACTGAGAGGGACTGCTATGACAAAGTGCTTTGAAGGTGTATGGTATCTTGCATCTTCATTGCTCAGTCAGGAAATGTAACTGTTTAGTGATTGGCTTGTGATTTCACATACTTAAGCGTGTTTTATTTTTGCAGAAGGTGATTACTCAGACTTAGCAAAGATTTAACCAAAGTGTAAAGGTTCCAGATGTGACATCTGTGTTTCCATCTTGTTAGTGTCTAATAAATACTACATACCTTTTAATGAAAAATTTAAAATAGGTTACAGAAAAGATTCCTGTTAAACACCTGTATACAAAAGACATTGACATACATGAAGTGCGAGTTGGCTGGTCACTGAACACAAGCGGGATGTTGCTTGGTAAGACTTAAACATTTGATTACTTTTGTATTACTTATTGTGTACGTGGTTGAAGTTTTTATGTAATTTTTTCTTAAGCAGATGGGAAAAGCTCAGTGATTGTAGTCCATGTGTTCTGAAAAGTGGTCTTAACTTGAATCATTCACTGGACATGGTGTGAGAAAGTTTATTACGGGGAGCAAATAAAGTACTTAAGTATTCAGGCCTGTAAGGATTATGTGATTTGAGAGTTAATTCTTTCAGTGGTCAAGTATGGGTTGTGGAGAAGTCTTGAAGACCTGACACAATTAAGGACTTCTGCTTTTCGTGTAGTGTCATAAGTAGGAAAAGGGGGTTTTGCATCCCCCCCCCCCTTTTTTTTTTTAAAGGGTGGGGCATGGTATAAGACTTAACCAGTGAAGAATTCCTGGATAACTACATTATCATTCTTTTGGCCTGGGGGGCGAATACCTCGTTTCTGAAAGTAGCTAGAAAGAAAGAAGTACAACTTCATTAGATACATGGGAACTGATTATAATGGTATTTATAATTACACCTGCTGCTGAGACACATCTTTGTGGGAAATGTATATGAATTGGTATGTTCTGACATCAACAGCAGCTTTCTAGTTAAGTACTTAAGTTCCACCTGAGTCCTTGTGTTTTGACACTTCCTGTTAGCTTGTTCCTTGCAGCTTCATCCTCAGCTGTTGCATAGGCTGAATGTCTGCTAAACTCCCTTTAAAATGGGGAGGGGTAAGTGCTACTGGAGACTAAAGTCAGAAAGCCTTTCTGACTAACTACATTACAGGTATACTGGTGCATAATCAGGTCTTCGGAGTTTAAAAATACTTGGTCATGTCTTTATTTGGCTTTATGTCAATGTGAATCTGGAACCAGCAGCATAAGGCTCTTAAAACTGGGATGGGGGAAACACTGCTGTTTCATCTCAAGCAAGAGTATTTGAATACAAGAACGAGCTGTAGCTGTTTGGGGGTCATAGCTTGTTTTGGCATTAATAAAAACACTCTGAACAGCAGCTTACTTAAGTAGCTGTAAAGTGATTATATTTCTAAAAGGTAAGGTGACAATGCCGATTTCTAATCAGTTTAAACTATTTCTTCAGGTGAAGAAGAATTTTCTTATGGGTATTCTCTAAAAGGAATAAAGACATGCAATTGTGAGACAGAAGACTTTGGTGAGAAGTTTGATGAAAATGATGTGATTGGATGTTTTGCTGTAAGTTTTCACTTAATATTTTCTTCTGAGGGAAAACATAATTGAATTTTTAGACTGCTTTGTGAGAAGCAGTAAACCAAATACAGAAAAACTTTGAGCAAGACAAATTGTTTAACATAGGGAGGAGGCAGAAATAGCAGGTATTATCAACAGTGACTGCTGTGAACATGTTACGATTTCTTATTCACAGACAAATATCGTTAAAGCCTTTTTAAAAAAAATCAGATCTTAAACGAGGTGATAATTGAAGTAACTCATTTTAAGAGAAAGCTTTTAAGTAGTTCCTTTATGATATAACAGTTACAGAAGTTGAGTGAATATAGTTACAGAAGTTGAGTGAATATAGCCAATATAGTGAAATGACTAATACAACTTCATAGAGCGACGTGAGTAATTTTATCCAAACTAATGCTTTGTTTGAAAACCAGAATTTTGATGGTGATGAAGTGGAACTTTCGTATTCCAAGAATGGACAAGAGCTTGGTGTTGCATTCAAAATAAGTAAGGAAGTTCTTGATGGGCGGCCACTCTTCCCACATGTTCTCTGCCATAACTGTGCAGTTGAGTTCAACTTTGGTCAGAAGGAGGAACCTTACTTTCCTGTACCTGAAGAGTATACCTTCATCCAGAAGGTCCCCCTGGAGGATAGGGTCCGAGGACCAAAGGGACCTGAGCAAAAGAAAGATTGTGAGGTAAGTTCCTTGTTGATAATTTCAAATTTGTTGAGATAGGTGAACAGAAGTGTTGGAGTTTAAGCAGACTATTAATACAACTCTCTGACCTTTTTGTTTGGGGGCTTTAATACTTGGTATCCCATGACTGTTCACTTTTCCCCCCCGACATTCCCATGCTCTCCACTCAGTTTCCATTAGGCTTGCTGGTCTAAGTTGCATATTAAAGAAAATCTTTGAACTAGTATCTCAAGTATAGAACCTGTCGTCATAGGTGGTAATGATGATTGGCTTGCCTGGAGCTGGCAAGACTACATGGGTTACCAAACATGCAGCAGCAAATCCTGGGAAATACAACATTCTGGGGACAAATACTATTATGGACAAAATGATGGTAAGTGATAACATGACATTTTATTTGTTGATATGTTAAAGACTTGCTGTAAATCCAAGGTCTTTGGCTGCCATGGGGTTCTTCTCTATCAAAGAAATCTAAGAAACTGGCTACTGGTCAGCTAGTGACCATTAAAGACTTAACTTGCTGAGCTGCTACTCATACATGGCACAGCAGGATTCTGAAGCTTTTTGTGGTACTGTATAAGTAGTAGTCAACTGTTGACTATCTAAGTATTTCTATTTCTCTTTGTATCACTGTCCTCAGAATAGAACATTTAGCTTTGAATTAGTAATGTGATGAGTATACTTTTGATACAGCTGTATTGATTCACCTAGATTCTTTGTTTATAAAAAACTGTCTTATGTAGGCTTTGGGAATTTCAAAGTTTGTAGCCATGGCCTTGAATTGAACAATCCTTGAAGCAAGTTGAAAAGCATTTAGCAAAGAAAAATGGCAGCCATGTGTATCAGGGCTACTTTAACTCTGGGAAATCTCTCTGTAGGTTGCAGGTTTTAAGCGGCAGATGGCGGACACTGGAAAACTTAACACACTGTTGCAGAGAGCTCCACAGTGTCTTGGAAAGTTCATTGAGATTGCAGCTCGAAAGAAGCGGAATTTCATTTTGGATCAGGTAGAAGCTTCAGTGAAAAATGGTTAAAGAAATTTGTTATAGGTTGTAGTGTAGTAATTAAATGGGATTAAAGTTACGTTGTAATAGCAGTTGTTTCACTTACTGACTTACTACTCATTCACGGGACACACAGTTGAGATATTACTACAAATGCTTGTCTGAACTTCTCTGGATTTATGGGATGTGGGAGGAATAGTGCTTTAACACGTGGATATGAGCTCGTAACTTTGCATTATGCAGCATCTTTATGTCCAGTTATTTGTAAACTTCATTGCAAGCTCTTGTAGAGGTGAAGTCTATACACCATAAGTTGACTTCCTTAACTCTTACAATGACAGCTACGTGTAGTAAGTTACTGCATTTTTTTCAGACAAATGTGTCTGCAGCTGCGCAGAGGAGAAAAATGTGCCTGTTTGCAGGCTTCCAGCGCAAAGCAGTTGTTGTTTGCCCAAAAGATGAAGACTACAAGCAAAGAACACAAAAGAAGGCAGAGGTGGAGGGAAAAGATCTTCCAGAGCATGCAGTTCTCAAAATGAAAGGCATGGAACATAATCCTATACTGTGTTTTAGGATGCTGAGTATCTGTTTAAAGGATTAAGTAAACGTGAAGTCTAAAAAATCACTTTATCTTAAACAGTTGTACTTAAACAAAACTGGAAGACTATTGTAACTTGTAGGACAACACTATATTGTGTTCCCTCTGCTGCAGTCCTTAACACTACTCAGTTATGCTGATATGCTTCATGCAGATGCACAAAGCTGTCTTGGCATAAAGTGCCCTATATAAGTGACATATTTGGCAGAAACTGGTATTCTGAGTGGAGGCTTATAAAAGAAAAAAAGATATAGGCAGAATGTTTTCAAGGTTTGGAACTGGCAACTCCATGAAGACATGTTTGTTTCTTTTGTCACTGTTACATTTCTTAAATGCTCAAATTATGTAATTTTGTCCCTATGCTGAGCGAATGCAGGGGGTGGGAGGAAGAATGGGAGAAAGGTGGTTAAATTACGGCTTTGATTGTAGCTGAATGTAGATGCTGAATACTCAGTGTTTTTGCAATTGTAGGGAACTTCACACTGCCAGAGGTAGCAGAATGTTTTGATGAAATAATCTATGTAGAGTTGCAAAAAGAAGAAGCTCAGAAGCTTTTGGAACAATATAAAGAAGAAAGTAAGAAATCTCTTCCGCCGGAAAAGAAACAGAACACTGGCTCAAAGAAGAACAAGAAGAGCAATAAAAATCAATTTAATAGGGGTCAGAGAGGTCGTGGAGGATTCAACATGCGGGGCAACTTCAGAGGAGGAGGTGAGCCTAGAAATAAGCCCGTAAATTTTGGAGGTTGCTGCTGCTGGGGAAGAATAAAAAAGCTGGTAGTACTTGCATTGCAATTATTATATAGTGGGAACCTTGATTTCAACTTCAGTAAGTTTAATGTATTAGTGCAAAGTTAATTGTCAGCCTTGAAAAGTGAGGATTGCCAAAATCCTGGTTTAGACTGTTCATGTGGTTTGAGGCACAGCTTTGAGTTTTTATGTTAGGTTTGTTGTTCGCTTGTGTACCAGGGTGTATTGGGGGGGTAGTGCGTGGTTAAATTACCTTTTTTCACTCTGACCAGATGACTTAATCTTTGCATTGGAAATTTTGCACTGAATTTGGACATCTTGTTTCTGTACCATTGTTATTTTGAACATTAATCTTAATGTAAGAAATATTTAAGACCTAACAATTACTTGATTGAAGTAACTCTCTTCCTGCAGTCCCTGGCAATCGTGGTGGATACAACAGGAGGGGAGGCAACATGCCTCAGCGAGGTGGTGGAGGTGGCGGTGGTGGCGGTGGCAGCAGTGGTGCAATTGGCTACCCATATCCTCGTGGCCCTGTCTTTCCAAGCAGAGGTGGCTACTCGAACAGAGGAAACTATAACAGAGGTGGAATGCCCAACAGGGGAAACTACAACCAGGTGATGCTTTTGGGGGGATTTATTAGTTGAACTCCAGTACTTTGGATGATGTTGTTTGAAAGGTTTGGTGGCTGCGAATAGCCGAATACTTAGTTGTGGTGCCACACTAATCCCACACTAAAAGGCCTAGCTTTCTAGTTTAGTGTGTGTGCCCAGAGCTCTGAATGTTGCAGAAGTTCTGATGCTGACGTGGGGTTTCCATGTTAAGACTGTACCTCTCTGTCCTGTTACAGAGGAAGATTTCTAGGGCATGTGTGTGAAGGCTTGTGTTTGATTTTTCTTTCTTTTTTTTGCGTGTGGTTTTTTTCCTCCAAATAGTAGTAACCGTTGCTTGGCCTTAGGGTCAAGGTGTATTTATCAAGTGTTTGGGGGACTTTCTGGAAATGGCTCTGGAGAGTGTCTTTGTTTTGATGTCTGGTATCAAACACAACTAGTAAAAACATACTAGCCTAGGTCTTAACTGGTGGAGTATCAGTGAAAGTATTTGAAAACATGATTTGGATTACTGAGGAGCCAGCAGATGGAGCCCAAGCTAGTAAATATGGCTCAGGTTTGTCTAATACTGACAAACAGGGGAAATACAATATTTTATCTACTAGTATCAATGTCCCTTTTTTGTACCATAACTTCTGTTGGAAGTTTTGTGGACTAGCTCTTCTATTTTCAGTTGTATGACCCATATCCTTTTGTCTGATCAGATAACACATCCTTGTAGCAACTACAGCCTTTCCTAACTAAAAATAGGCAAGCTCTTGTATTTTTAGTTGTCCTGGTGCAGTTTAGCAGCTGGAAATAGGGTGAGTCAAAACTGGATTAGCCAGCTTTCCAGACCACTGGCAACAGCAGTTTGAGCTGGCTTATTAATTCTGAGGTTCTTGCCCCATGTTTAAGAAGCAGTTTCTTGGAGGGGGAGGCTTTTGGTATTCTAGTGTTTTTCAGGGAGGTTTGTTTTTTTTTTTTTTTTTAACCTGGGCCTGATTCCTTGTATTTGAAAGATTCTATATGGTACGTGATATTTTGGTGGTAATAGAAAGATTGGTATTAGTACACTTCTGAAAAATCTGTATAGATGAAGTGGTTAAAAACTGTTGTCCTCTTGCAGAACTTCAGAGGAAGGGGAAATAATCGTGGCTACAAAAACCAATCTCAGGGCTACAACCAGTGGCAGCAGGGTGTAAGTAGTCATAACTACCTTTTCACTGATTTGTTAACTTGAATGTTTCAAAACGCTGTCTGGAATAATTGGATGTGTAATCAAAACTGGGTAGCAAAATCTTTTAATGCCAGGTAATACTACTATAAATAGTTTTCTGTGCAAAACTTCATCTGGCTTGATGGTCTTGATATATCAAATATCAGCTATGGCTTATTGGTCTTAATGGTACGTAGTATTTCGCTTCACATTACTACTGTGGGGTGAACTTAACTGCCTTCAGTTGTTCAGGAACTTGCTGCTGTTTGAGAGGACTTTAATCTGCTCAAGTTCCAGGAGAACTAGATGTTTGTTAAACACTTTTTTTTGTAAGAAATGTAATCATTATGTGATTACGGGTTAAAATTAACTATTTATCCATTTATTGCAGCAATTCTGGGGTCAGAAGCCATGGAGTCAGCATTATCACCAAGGATATTATTGAATACCCAAATAAATGAACTGATACATATTTCTCCAAAACCTTCACAAGAAGTCGACTGTTTTCTTTAGTAGGCTAACTTTTTAAACATTCCACAAGAGGAAGTGCCTGCGGGTTCCTTTTTTAGAAGCTTTGTGGGTTGATTTTTTTCTTTTCTTTTTTTGTACATTTTTAATTGCAGTTTTAAAGTGATTCGTAAGAGAACCTCAGCATTGTGCACGATAAGAGAATGTGTCAGTATTTCAGGGTTCTACATTTTATCTGTAAAATGTGACTTTTTTTTTACCACAACAAAAGTAAAACGTTGCTTTGTACCTGGTGTCTTTTTATTAAAAAATTTTCTCCTTTTTCCCCATCCCCCAATTTCTAAGAAACAGTCGTGAGTCATGTCACAATACGATAGAAATGTTAGCAACCAGATTCGTACGGAGGCTCCTTAGTAGCCCTCATGAATACCACGAGAGATCATGTAAAGCTCCATATTACACTCCATCCTCTCTATGAAGCTTCTGGGTGGGGAGGGGAGGAGGGGGAGGTGAAAGTTTCTGGCAATAACTAGGACTTTTTTGTAACATTTGGAACTCAGTGAGATGTTGGGGCAAAGAGGAAATCTGGGGCTAAATAGAGAAGGTGGAGTGTATGTCGAAGCTCTTAAAGTTGTAAAACTTGGTTGCATTATTTGTGGAGGCTCAAACTTGTGAAGGTACAACACCATAATTTCTTTTCCATTTGTTCTGCATTTTGATTCTGAAAAGAAGCTGGCTTTGCCCATTTCTTATTAAACAAAACTTGTTGTAAATCCAGTTGTCTAATGGGATCTATATGAAGTTAGCTGTGTGTTTCCCCACAAAATACTGTATACCTAGTGTGCTTGTAGTAGTTACTCCACCATTTTGTAAGCTAATGAAACTGTGAGTCACCCATTTTATATCTAATTTTTAATCATGTCAATTCTCAAATGGGTGTATCTCCTTAGCCTGCTGATTCCTTTTCTCTTTAAAGAAAGTAGGTGGAGAAATTTAACTCTAGACGTTTGTTTGCAATAAAATAAATTCATTTTACTCTTGTTTTGGGATTGTTGCCATCAAGGTCTAAAATCCCTTTAAGGCTATAAAGAGGAAGAGAATGTATGAAAGCGATGATGTTGGACAGTTTTAAACTCGTTACTGTGTACATGCTGAAATACTTGTGTTTCTTTAAAAATCTAAACTGGTGGTTGCTCTGTTAGAGATATCACATGTATAATCTCACGATTTAACATGGTTATATGTAAAGGGCAAAAGTCTTTTGAGTTGCGCTTGCATCATGTAAATCCATTTAACCTATTTATTGTAAAATAGTCATTAGGGAAGGAGAGGGGGAAGAAACTGGACAGGGGCTAGGACAGAAGGAGGGTTGTCACAGAGAATGAATCCTGGAGCTGAACAGAGCGCTTCAATTTGTTTTAACCGCTATTTTGTTCAGATTTATGCTTTTGTAAAATTGTAGTGGCAATGTTAGCTAATAATTTCGTTGCATTTTAATGCCGTGAGACAGGAGAGAGATGTAACCATCGTAAGTCGGACTCGTGGTATACATGTGAAAACACATGTCACTGCCAGCAGCTGGGTGTTGGGATTCGCCTGCCGAGTTCCTCATGGCAGCGTACAGACTAGCAGAGGCTTACCAGCAGCATAGACCTAGAGCTGGTGTAGCGCGCTTGAAACTTTTCTCAAATGTTAGTTATTTCTGGTAGTCTTCAGAAGTAAAGTTGTGTTGCTCTTCTAGCCTTTATAGCAGATGACATTGCATATTGACATTAAACATTAACAGCACCACCTCCTTGTTAATATTGCTTTAAATCATCCCTTTACTTTGAATGAGAAAAATGTAAATTGTCTTTAAAGAAACACTATTTAATGAACTAGAAATGTGGGGAATCTAAACCCAAATCTGTTTTGCTGAAATGGAATTTTCTTTAGACTTGCAAAAAAAGTTTAGTGTAATTAAAGTCCATCTCCCTTCTACCCTCCTCACAAGAACTAACACTTTGTATGGAGTGCTGATCCTTTGCTTATTTTGGTACTCTATAAAATTATATAGTCTTAAACTGAAATATAAGAGCCTACACTTGCTATGTGGTTGTAAAGCTTGTATTTTAATTCAAAAGTCTGGGATGTTTTGTTTTAAATTCTTCAATGTATGGTGTCTTTTAAAAAAAAAAAAAAAAGCCACACATGAGAGGAAGTGCTTCAACTGTCTTACGCTTGGAAGAGGAGTATCTGTGTCTACCTAAAATACTCCTCTATGGGAAAAGCTGTTTTGATCAGTTCAGCAGTATCTGCTGCCTGTGTTCTGAGGTACAGAATTCAGAAAAGCTTCAACACAACAGCCCCCGTGGCACGTGTAGTTCAGAGAGGTGATACAGAACTCTGACCATGTCCCCACTCCATCACGGTAGAGCAGAGACCATCATGTGCCTGAGGCTTTATGTTCATTCAGCCTGGGTCCACCCACAACGCAGAGATCCTCCCTCAATTTATCTTAGCTCTGATGATTCCTAGAGAAGGGATTTATTTTGCCATGTGAAAATGGCTTGTATAGAAAAACTAGTACCTAGAAAATCACTAATATTAAAACACACAAATCTGCGGTTTGTGTTTAAAAAAGGCAATAGAGAAATTAGCCGATGGCTACAGAAATGTGAGGAAAGCACAGCTGTATGTTACCAAAATGAGAGGGCTGAGCCATCTGTCATGTCGAGTAACTTCTCGCAGCTTATAAGGACTTGTTTACATGAGGAAAAGTACCCGTGTTGCAGCAGCCGCGCTGCTGGCGGCGGTGGTGCAGGCGCTAGTGACATACAACATGGGGTTTGGGTTCATGGTTGGTGGTTTGGTTTTTTTTCTAATGGAGTACAAACTGGGTTTGCTTTTTTGTAATTGAGGGTTGGTTTTTTTGGTTTTTTTTTCCTAATGGAGTACAAACCTGGAGAGCCTTGGAGCTGGTTTGGTAGCAGCC
>NW_009197676.1:0-3611 GCF_000690835.1 Fulmarus glacialis | reverse complement strand
GCCGGCATGTGATGTCTGTGGAGCTGTTAGCAGCAGCAGCAGTACTGTTGCTGCTGGTGGTACTCCCCTTGCAGCCCTGTCTGCTGAAGCCCCTTACATCTCTCCTCTTACAACAGGTTGTAGCCACCCTGCATTGCGTGATGGGGCCGTGTGTGCTCAGCTGCAGACTGAAGGCAGGTCTGTGCTGGGTATCTCAGGAGGAAGTTCCCCCCGAAAACAAAAAAATACTCCAGTTGTATTTCTGCCTTTGCTAGTAACAGTCGCTAGGATACACACAGTATAAATGGAGTGCTTCCCTCACGCGCCGCGGTATTGGCAAGGGGCAGTGTCCTGGGCGCCCTGAGAGTAAATGGTCTTTCTAAATAGACTCTTACCTGTGGGACAACCGGGCCTGGCTTTTGTTCTGGGGTGCCTTATGAGGTCCCTGTCCCCAAACCCTGGCTCTGCTGTCATCAGCTGGCCCTCCTAGCGTGCTGCACTGCTCCTGCGCTGCATGGGGAGTACTCGGCAATGCTGTCATGCTCAGTGTAGGTGGCACCTGCACACAAGTTCCTTTCAGTGCCTATTGCAGAATAATTTTTGATCAGAAAAGACATTTTTAGAAATTCTGCCCAATTTTTCTGATAGTGGAATAAATTAAACCTGTGTTCTGGCAATGCCATGTGCAGTTCATGCCACCTGCATAAAAAAAAAAAATTGCTCTTCATGGTGTAAACCACTAGGTTTTTTCCTAAATTTCTTGCAACACTATTGACCTATTTTTTTAATTGAAATAGGTGAAGTCATCATCTTTTAAGATTCAGAGGTTTCCTTGTTCATGACCTTTTGGAAGACTAGGCCAGTGCTTTCTGAAAAGTGCAACCTCAGACAAAGCCGCAAGAAATCCAACTGAGTTACAGAGAGAGGTGAGGTACCTCAGTACTTCTGCACATGTTCAACTGCCAGAGGTGGGACTCTCCCAAGCAAAGAAGCGTGCATGTACTGTAGTTGTGAACTAGTAAGGTGGGAGTAAGAACGGCTGGAGCTGTCTCAGCCTGAAGTGCTGTGGAGGGTGGGGGGAGCTCCAGGATGTCAGAAAAAGCGGAAATTCAGAAGAGCAGCTTTGCAGCCCTGGTGTTAACAAACCGGCTGTGGTGAAGTGAGAGCAGCGCCTCTCTCTGTCATGCACAGTTCACCTCATCCTAGACAAAGCCACCCCGCGTGGGTGGAGGGGGCAAGGAGGCCTCCCTTTATTTTAACAGCAGATTAGCGATCAGTTTTGTGCAGCTTTTCTCCTTTGCTCGGTGACCGAGGCACGACGAGCTGGCTCCTCCAGCGCAGCAGGCCTCTCCAGAGCTAGCCGTTGCAGGGAATTGGCTGAAATCGGGACTTGGCCGGTAATTGGCTGGATGTGGCTCTTGCCTTAATTTGTCTTTCTGCCAGTACTGGGAGTGGCAGGAAGACTCAGCAGTGAATCAGTTGCTATGTAAACTCAGCTGTAGCTTAAAAAAGATGCTAAATGCTTAACACATTGTCAACATCAAAAGAGAAAAAACAAAGGCAAATGTAAAAAACTTTGTAATGTAATCACTCACGTGGGTGACTTGATATACAAGTGTTACTTTAGAGCAAGTTTTTTGTTCTCTTTTCTGGTTTAGTAGACCATCTCCGATCTGCGGAGTAATTTTGGTCCTAAAAGTTACTGAAATCGAAACTATGGGTAAGATAGCTCAGACTATTTTTCCCTCAAACTTTTTCATGCTCAAAAAATTTTTACAACTTGGTAGTCAAGGGCAGATGCAATCTACACTAAATAGTGATTTGGGGATCTGCTGCCCGGTTAGCGCACAAGGATTGAAAGGGCATTCGTTTTTCTCAGTGTTACTTCTCCCTTAGCTAGGATCAGATGGCTGCTTACTAGGACACCTCTGATAATTAATGCGGCATAAAAATGCAAGTATGTGTTTTCCGGTCTGAGTGTGGCCCTCGTTTATGTCACATCAGCCTATGTTAACTCTTCTGCCACTCCGTGCTCTGGAGGTTTTCCCCCAAGTTCTAACAAAAACCGATTTGCCTTAGACGTGGGGAGGTCTGTGCTGGTGAGGAGCACTGATGGAGCATGAGTTCTGAAATGGTGCTGATGCCCAAGAGAGTTGTAAAATAATAAGGCCTGGAATAGTACTGAAGATCTGCCTGGACGTAAATGCATGCTTAAAATACCAGTGATTGTTTACAAGGTGAGAGATGCACGAAAGGCTCGATTCTCTTCTTTAGTCTCCATGTAGCCTGTTCAGACACAGGCTAGAGCTACGTTCGGGCTCTGCTGAACTTTCAGCATTGTGGGGCTGTTGAGCAAGAAAGTAAGATAAACCCTTGTATTACAAAAGGACTTTTGTCTTTGTGGTAAGAAGGCAGTAGGAGATGGGGGAGAGGAAATGAGTAAGCCTCATTGGAGGGATCTACTGTAATATTTTTTTCTGAAAGAAATGATACTTGGGGTTTGCTCACATCATGCTGAGAAACAAGATTCGGAAATAGTTGAGCTAGCAGAGGTGGGTCCACATGCAGCATCGCGTGCAGGTTGCGAGCGGTGGAGCTACGTACCCAAAGCCTGGCAGCTCCGTGTTGTGCACGCTTTGTCTTCTCAGCTTCGTGCTCCCTGCTGCTGTCGGAGCACCTGGGGTGCTGTGGGGCCTCCAGCCCAGCCTGGGAGCACTGCGTCGGAGGGAATGAGCTCCTGAAAGCAAAACGGGACATGGCTGTGCGGGTGGTCCTCTGCACTGCACGGGGTTTTTTCTGCCTCAGGTTTTGCAGATTCTCCCATCTCTCAGTAGGCTGCAGAGTCGCAGAAATGTTGTTCGCAAAGCCCTCTGGAGATGTAGCCCAGCCTCCCGCTTGCAGCAGGACTGGCACTAGCACTCAGGTCAGCCCGGGCTTTGTCTAGCTGAAGCTTGAAAACCTGCAAGGGTGGAAATTACACGACCTCTCTGGGCAACCTAATT
Source organism: Fulmarus glacialis (assembly GCF_000690835.1). Lineage (NCBI taxonomy): Eukaryota > Metazoa > Chordata > Aves > Procellariiformes > Procellariidae > Fulmarus > Fulmarus glacialis. Next base: position 630 of record NW_009197676.1, on the reverse strand, counting down.
CCAACGCTGCACTCCCTCATAGTAAAACAGTTTGTCCCGCTGCCTGGTCGGAAGCTCCCAAGCTAGGGTTTGTGGCCATTGCCCCCGCCACATCGCCTGCAACTATCAAGAGGCATTTGGCTCCATCTTTGTAACTGCCCTGCAGATAATATTAGGCGGTTATTAGGTCACCCCACAGCCTGCTTCTCCTCAGACTAAGTCCAATTCGTTCCACCGTTTTTCCAGAGGACATGCACTTGAGCTCCCTGAACACCTGGGGAGCCCTTCACTAGAGCCTCTACGGTGTTTTGACATCCTTGTTGACCGAGAGGCTGGACAGCAATACTGGATGGGCTGCCTCAGCAGTGTCACGTACCGAGGGAAAAGTGCGTCCCTTGGTTTGTTGGCCACATACTTCCTGATGGAGCCCAGACGGTGGTTTGCCTCATCTGCAGTGAGAACACTCTCTTGGCCCACATTCAACTTGGCGTCCACTCTAAGTCCTATTCTTTTCAGCAGGGCGGCTATTCAGCTAGCTGCTTCCCAGCTTCTAGTGTACACTCTATTATGCAAGCAGCTACCCTGTAATAATAATAATAATATTAATTTTTTTAAAAAATCATTTATTAAATTGTTAAATAGAAAGCCAAG
>NW_009197675.1:0-26092 GCF_000690835.1 Fulmarus glacialis | reverse complement strand
TGATTCTATGATTCTATGATTCTCTGACTTGCCTTTTAGGACAGCCTCTATAGAAATACGGTCTAGAAAAACCATCTGAGTAACCCAAACTATTCACGTGGGTGCGTAGAATTGGGTGATATGAACATCCCTTTTGCTGCCAGATTTCTTGTCTGTATTGACTGTCTGGTAGGGCATTGTGGAGACTTCTTTCTCCAGTTTTATCAGTACAGTTGTTCAGAAATATCCTCTTGGATGGTGAATTTGGTTTATGGCAAAGAAAATGAGAAAGAGGTGTGACACTGTTAAGCAAAATATCATCTTCCCCATTTTCTGAGGTAGCAATGGAAAAGCCAGGCAAACTCAGCACTTTAACTACAGCTATTTTGGAGAAAATGAGTTAGTTCCTAGTGCAGATGCCCCAGTCTCTATGTAAAATCATCTTCAATTATGTTTAACTTAATTCAGGGGGCAAACTGTCTGAATCAAAATCCCATTAAGACACTCCTAAACTAATTTAAGAGTGCTCACAGTGGGGAACTGCTATAATTTGTCTTACTGTGAAGGGATTTTATGCTGCAGAAAATACCAATCTAAAGTATCTCCTTAACATAATGTGTGAGCTTTTGGTAAGCCTTCATTCTGTGCTTCAGGAGACCAGAGAGCTTTGCTTTCCAAAGCAGTGACCTGGGAAGTATTTACTGAAGTGTTTAGACTACTGTCTAATACTCTTTGCAACACTCGTCCAACTAACTGTTCAAAACTAATCATAGTCCCGATCCTTCATTGCTCTCCAGCTGGATGATGAAGAAGAACCACATAGAGACAGCCTTCACTCCTCACACAAACTCTCAAGCTTCAATGACTCTGCCATCACAGTACAAACATAAGTCATTTCTGTATCTGCTATGTTTCAGTGCTGGTCCCGGAAATGTATCTGTCCTCCATCCAATATTAGCTAATTCTTACGGGTTTTCCTTCCTTATTGACAGATGCATGTTGCTGTTTTTCTTTTCAATCTTTAAGCTGAAGGGGTCAATGTTTAAAGTTCATATCTCACTTTTAGCTGTTCTGTCACCCCACTTCCTCTGCAGAGATGCTACAAAACTCCCGTGAATGAAGAAACGGTGTGAATAGTTCCTTAGGTCAGGTCAGAACCACATCACAGACAGACGCTGACCTCGAGCTTTCTCTCCCTAAAAGATAGGTTTACACCAGCTTAACCCTCCTTTTTTTTTTTTTTACTTCTCTAATGACTAGCAACCTAAACACAACTAATTAGTAATAGGGAAAGTCTGGAAAATAATTCAGTGGTCTCAATAGGTATTTCTCCTTTTCTAACTCAGAAGGGAATATACAAGCACATTTTTTGAGAACGGAGAGAGGGGAGTTCTCCTCTCTGTTTTACCTTATGAAGTCTCCTGTGTTTCTGTGCAGACAAGATCCAACAAAACCAGAAGTGCTCTCAATTCAATGGCCAGGAAAACGCTCAGCACGAAGGCTTCAGAGGAGCAACAGCCTATTACCAAATAGCCCGCATTTTAGCACAGGTATGGTATTTCACATTTTAAAGATATTTAAAACACGTGCGCATACACACACATATACAGAAAAATATACATGCATCTTCCTCTCAAAAATTTAATTTAGCATGGAACTAACTCAGATGCTCTACTGACAGAAATCAATCTTCAATTTAATACAGAAGTTATTAGCTCAAACTGTAAGGAAAATAAACATGTACCCATAGATTTGAACTGATAAAAGTAAGTACATAATTATGGGCCAAACTGTGATATCGTTTTGGGGCTGTGGATTGATTCAACATTTCTTAAGTAATATTTGTAGCCTGCAGATAAGAATAAAAAGGTGAAGGCTATAACTTATACAGAACTAAGTTCTCTGTCATGATTTGTATCCCAGCTGAGGGGAACAAACAAGAAACAGAAAGGGAAAATACAAAACCTGAAGGAAAAAAAGATTTCATTTAAGATGATACAAAAAAAATCTGAAACAGCATTTCTGCTTTGGAAAAGGTGAGGGGGTACTTTGGTAAATGGGATTCTTTGGAAGCAGTGACATTAAGCCTGAGACTGCAATGAAGGCATCTCCAGGCTTACTGATGTCTCCCAGAATCAAGGCATGAAGATGACTGAAACACCAAAGTACGTGATGGGTCAGGCCCACTTCTTGACCAGTCATGCAGATCTCACTGCTTGCAGCCATGTGCTTTTCCTTTTTAACCCTCTTTTGAAGACTCTTCTGTCACTCACATTCATGACTCACTTTCTGCCACTCACCAAATGATGCTGTTCATTCAGCGCAATGATGCAGGGTGATGTTTGGTCCCTTGCTGTGAGTTGCTGGCGTTCATAACAAGGAAGGTCACATAGCCTTGTTGCTGCATTCCTAGTTCACAGAGTTCAGAGGGAACCCAAACACATGCAAGCTGTACCAAATCCACTTACTGTATTAGTGTAATTTTCAAGAGCTAACATCTTTCTCCACAGCTATTCTAATAGCTGTCTAACAGCTGTCTACTTTCCTAGACAAGATTTGTGTTTGTCTTGGCACTTGGTCTTCCTCCTTACTGCCTGCTGCCCACATGCACAGGAACGCTGTAGGTGTATATACGCACTCAACACTCAAGCCAGCGTTTCTTTAGCCTTTGTTCAGGTAAAGCCACACTCTGCCTCCTCTACATATTACACCTGTGGTATGTCCCCAGCATTAGGATTTCTTTGTTTGGTCAAAACGTAGTCCAAGTGCCACAAGAACTCTCAGCTGGAAAATAAGTAGGTTAATGAATGCACATATCAAGAGCATGTGTTCAAAAACCTTCAGCTTCTGATAAACAACCTTCCTCTCTCCTTAGAGCAATCACTTATGTACACATTCACACTGTAGGTGATGCCAGGAACTGCTCTCATAATGCACCTGTCTGTTTCTTTATGATCCTTTCCATCTGTTAGACAATTTTCTTGAGACTTCAGCAAAGCAAAATTTTCCAGAGACTTTAGAGAGGCTCAGAGATGCTTGTGCCTTTGTAGAACAACATTTTCTAGCTTTACCTTTGCTATATGACATCAAGTCATTATACAGTCACGAGTATGACTGCAGTGGAGATGGAGAACTAGGAAGTCTTCTGACAGGGTCATGTCCTATCCATATAAAGAGACAAGACACAATTAACATCCAGTGTCTTTAATCTTTCCTCTGATGCTAAATTCCATGACTTGGGAGAAAAATAAACATAGGGAAGTTATGATGAAACATAATCAGTCTTGAGTTGGTCAAAATTTGCAGTCACCACAGGCATAAATTACACATCTCAAAACCAAAATCTCATTCTAGAAAAATCTAATATAGGAAGAATCAATCCTAATAATCATATTGCTGCAATTCATCAAGCACCTAGGATCACTGTTTGGTTGAAAGGTAAAGAAGGATCATTAGCTGCAAGGGACATCCAGTTAATGTTATTAAATCAGGTATAGAGTCCACTGCAAGATTATATCCATAATTAGTGGACGAACACATGAAAACCCCTAAGACAGCGTATTGCAGATGACTGTAACAAAGCTGAAAACCCCTCAGAGTGTAAGTATAAAAACAGCCGTTGCAGCTAAATGAACCTTTTCTGAACAAAGAGAAAGCCCCTTCTTCCCAATGCATACAAGACATTCTACGATTATGTTAGGAGGCTCGTTCAGGAATCCCTCAATATCAGGATTCCTCCACATGCCAGGCCAAAAACCTAGGTCGTTTAGCTGCACACGTACACCCAATTAGTTCTTTTCTGCTGTTCGTAAGAATGTATTTTTTTATTGGGAAGGAACATATATACTCTTAACCTTTGAATAATCCTGGAATCCTGCTGGAAGCACCATGTCGGGATCCTAAGAACAGCAACAGGCCGACCACGGCAACGTCCTTGCAGCTGGGGCCCTACAGAGATCTGCTGTCTCTCTGCAGGAGGAAGAAAGATCCTATCGCCTAAGCTGTCTTGGCCATGCCAGGGTATTTCAGGCAGTCTTGACTGCATTTCTTTCACCTTCACCAGTGCTCTCAGGGGAAGGAGGAACTTCAGAAAAGACACAGCACATGGTCGCCCCATGGGGTGTATTTGAAAGGAATCCCAGAGACAGGCTTGCTATGCAGCAGCATACTCTTACTTTTATAGAAACTTTCATGTAAAGAAGATTAAGAAATGGCAAACTAAGAAAAATAGTAAGACAGAGAAAGCTTTAACACCCCCACCCCCCACCCCCCACACCCCCAAGTTGATTTTGCATTTTGAGCAGAAGGTGCTCAGGTTATGAGCTGGTTCTATCTGCAGAGGAGAGCATTCCTTTCTTCAGGTATCAGCATGATTTCAAAAGCACTGGCATTAATCTTGAATGTAGTTTTCATTCTGTATTGGATTTCTATTCCATCTTAAAAAGAAAGAAAATAATTCATATAGTCAAAATCATGCTTTCCTTTAGTTACACTTAAATGAACATTGAACTAGTTGCAGCACAATCTTCGATAAGCAAAATAAATTGGAAGCTAAGCTAAACTTTTTTATAAAATAAGTGAATATACTATGTTCCAGCATTTAGTAACATTTTATAAATGTTCATTATTTATATTTTCCAAAGGTTGGATTGAGGAAGACAGCCAGTGGATGACCCAGATAAACAGACTCCAAAAGCTAATCGACAGGCTGGAAAAGAAGGTGTGTGTTTCTTTTCACCTGTTTGTTCTCTCATTTTCACTAAAGCAATCCTTAAACCTTAAATCCTTAAATGCCTTCAATGTCCCAGTCGCAGTCTTTCCAATCAATAATGAATGAAACTTCAACATCACCTAAGAGAGCTAACACTCATGTATTCCTTTCACCTTCTTCTTTTGTATTTTATGAAAGCATGACATGGTTCTCCCAAGCTCCTCTTTCCCCTTCCCATCACCACAGATCCAACTTTTCATAAAGATCTGAAAAGTCACATTATTCTATGACTGGAGGATGTTATTGTATTTAGTTATGCTTGTTTTGGGGAACATGGGACAAGCCTCTCTTTTTGGGATGAGATTTTTTTCTCTTCCTCTCCAAACTTTCCCACTGAAGCTTGACAGAAAGTTTTGTTTCCTCCTTCCCCATCAGAGAATACTGATTTATAAAGATTAAAACACTTTCCTAATAAGTACAGTTCAACCAAAAGCTGATGCAAATCCCACCATCCCGCCTGGGAGCCGTGGGAGCCGCCCCAGCTCCGGGGCTGCACCGGCCCCCAGAGCCCCGCGACCGCCTGCAGTTCCCACGCCACAGCGGAGCCCTCCGGGATTCTGACAAATGACCCGTCTGATCCAAGGATACCAAGGCTTCCCAGGGCTTGTAAAAACCTGAGTGACATCTGTCTGTACAGAAAATATCTATTATTTCTTCTGTTTTCAATCAGACTTATTGCTACCCTAGGTTTTAAAAGTTGGTTTATGTCTGTGTGTGATGACTTCTTTGGGTTTTTTTGAGAAGAAAGAAGAGCAGAAGAAAAAGTAAGGTGTAAATTCCTGTGTTGTTCTCTACATAAAGAGTCCCTATTGAAGGACAGACAATTCAGATAGGTGGTAAGGGAGTGGCGGAATTCAGTGGATTTTGGGACCCAGGGGATTTCTTCCTCCTGGTCCACTAGAGGCGAGGTTTTAGGCTGAAGTGCCCTCAGACCCAGGAGTGGCTCCAGTCCCGGTGCGGCTGATGCTGCCCCTCCCTGCAGGTCAGCGCTCACCAGCAGCGAGGCTGTGCATGTACTCCAAAGACATGGATCCCCGCACACCAGCACAGGTGCCTTCACCAGCACCCACAGACAGGCAGCACTCGCAGAAACATGAACGTGCAACAGCTTGATCCTGTTCCTTCTTTCCAGGTGATGAGGATGGTCGTTCCCCCATGAATGTTGTCATGGGCTTCAAGTCCATCTAATATTTGTGGCTGGACCCATGCCCCTTACCTAGGCATCGGCTCAGACCTTGGGTCCTGGCAGACAAGTGTCTCCTCCTACTCACCCGCTAGTCCAGCTTGAGTTCAGTAGCAAATTATATACCTGGAAAATAGTTAAGTTAGGGATTTAACAAGAAGACAGAATAAACAGTGGTGATCCGGCATAGGACTCGGCAAGACAAGCGTGCTGACCTTTCTCTGCCATTGCTCCCTCCCAAATGAACAAACCGCCCCTAATTACTTTCCCCCTTTGGCCCCAGTTTGGGACCAAAATTTGGTATTTCTGTTATCTCAGCCTTATTACTGATGAGCTGCATTACCGATACGGTTACCCCCGGCACTGCTGGCCTCGCAAGGCTCTGCACCCAAAAAGGAGCCCAGTACTCCCTTTGGTTATCCCTGAGGTCTGACAGTCTCTCGCATCGCTTCTCCTTAACCAGCCGTGAAATTCGGCCATTCGTTGTCTGTAACTTCTGTCAGCTTCTCACTGTTCCTTGCTATGCTCAGCAGTTCCTCGTGGTCTGCTCAGTCCATTAAGCCTCTGGCCAGGGCATACTCATCTGCCTGCACACAACAGCTTCCCCCCAGAGGTCAATTCTGCATGGGAAAAGCAATTACACAGCAGTTGCCACGTTAATGACATTTTAGTAGCAACTTGATTTTTTCTGAATAGCTATAAATCGGATTTTGAAATGTCAAAGTCATGAAATGTAACTCTCGCTTTTGGTCCAGCTTTACTCCCAGCTCTGCTTTGGAAGCAGCAGCTCGCTGGCCTGCCAAAGTGACCCCCCTGACACAGACTGAGGCCAAAAGGAGTTTAAGGAAACTTAAAAGAATGTTACTGAAAAAAGAAACCTGGCATACAGCAATAATGCAATGCAAACATTACAGAAAGCAGCCAACCATTTTGTAGTAAATAAACTTACAACAGGGATGTTATAAAATGATCAGATCTGCTACGGATAAATCACAGAGAACCTCAGTTTCAAAAGGAGCTCAGTGCCAAAGGGAAACAGTGACAGGGCATAGACCTTCCATAATTATCTCCTTATCAATATAAAACTTGATTAATAAAACATAGCAATTAGACAAACCTACTTTTGCCAATCATAAAAATCATAAAACTTCTGGTCCTATAAAGTATCCTAAGGCGTATTAAAAAGACTGTGAGAATTCTTTTGTATTAACCACATTCCCTCTTGTCCTCATTTTATTAGATCTTACACTTCATTATGGCAGGAGGAGCTCCCTGTGATCCATGTTTAAACAGCATATAGCAGTGTCTGGGTCATGACTGGGACAGGCGTGTATTGCAAAAAGGATGTCGGTGCCTCTTAGCAGTAGGAGATTGTCAGTCCATCTACTTGGTTCCAAAGCAAATTCAAGAAAAGGCAAAGTCAAGAAAAAGCAAAGCTGATCGCTTGAATGACCACTGGCTTCAATGAGTTGGACAGAAACATCAAGTGGTGACCAACCACTTCCCACCTGGGATGAGGCCATTACATATGCCATCTCTCAGCAGTAACTTAATCATTTTTAGCCCATATGATGTTCCAGGTTAATCCACCACATCAAACCAAGTGTTACAATTCAGCTGTCTTTCAGCAGCTACTAAAACTCTCCTTTTTGACTTTGTCCTGAAGCAGATTAGAAGGATCACAGGAAGAGGCAATTTCAGAAGCTACCAGTTCTCAGCCGAACCTCTCAGCTGAGGTGAGGTAGGACTGAGGAGGCATTGTAAAGCCTCAGCTCTGAGCTGCAGTCTTGGTCAGTTTTCATTTCCAGGCTGCATGAGGACTGTCTGGCAGGAGCTCTCACCTCTGCATTGGGCTACTTCACTCATGCTCAACGACAAGTCAGATGATGCCTGAGCGCTATTTCCACACGGATGAGGACTATGTGCCAGTTCTCACATGCTCCGAGGTCACAGCAAGCTGTCTCTTACCTCATCTGGGTAGTAATGACTTACCTCATCTGGGTAGTCATGCCCTGTCTAATGACATAATATTACTGAAGAACTTGTATAGATTATTTTTAACTTCTTGAGGGGGCCAGCAAGTTATCCATCAGTGGTTCCTACTGGAAAACTACCTGGTGAATGGTTGATTTAGTGTTGTCTAACTCTTCTGCTGTCTTCTGTCAAAGGTGAATTTAACCATGAATCAATCTCGTAAGTCATTTTTTTTTCCTCAAGTTCTAAAGCTATATATACTGGAAAAAATGCAATTCTTGTCTTGCTAACTTAAGAGAAAGTTTGCAGTACAACTTGAGTCATTCCTTTCCTCTCTTTTTGCATATGTTTCCCTAGAAAAAAATTGCACTGAAAGTATAGAACCACAGGAATATGCATTTTCCCTCAGGGTTTTTATCTGAAGTGTCTGCACTGACAAATGAGCTGTTAAAGCTGGGTGTTTGCCCCATTTCATGCCTTTTTATGCACATTCTGCAGGAGAGGTACAGCTACACAGCAGTTACTGTGTGACTGCTGCTTCACTCCTGCCTTGCTCTGCCACCTGCTGCGGGTGGAGGTCCCCTGTTCATTTGAATTCTACCTGCACACCTCTTCTTGGCTTTTCAGCGAGTACAATAGTTGTGCCAGCAAAACGCCTGCTACCTGAGGTTAATGAATCCTCACCCAGCAGAAGAAATTTTTTTATCTTTGTTACACAAGAATTGTTTGCAATGAGAAGCGAAGCACCACTAACAAAGAGTACATTTTGCTCCAGCTGCTTATTGCAGATAGATCCGCTTTTTTTCAGGCATACGGATATTTTTCAGAATATCCATATGGCACTGGGTTAGAGGGTACTGCTTGTGCCTAGCATGTAAGTGATAATTTTGTGTGCGTTACTTGATGGTGTTTGCATGAATCGCCGATTCGTGAAGCGCGCATCCCATTTGCCTGTTAAGCAAGCATACTGCGGCCTCACAGATGCATCTGTTTGCTGCCGCCCAGTCCGGGCCCAGAAGTTTTTTTTTTCAGAAACCTGACTCGGAGCACCGGGCACATCTTTTTCAATGCTAGAAAACAGTCCCTTGCAACTATACCACCCCCCCACCCCAAGAACCTTCTTCTGAGTAAAGTTTTATGATGGCATAATAGTAGCTGATAGTTCATTTCAAATCACCATCCTTGCTCATCTCCAAAGTCCACCTGACAATTTGAGAAGATATCTGTCTTTCCTGAATTAAGTCCAACGTACATTTGTGAGCAAGTGGATTTGTTACAAATGAAAAACTACCTACTCAGCATTATAAATAAAACTTTACAGAACAGCCTGGGCTGGATTTAACCACTGAAATGTGCAAGATTCTGCAAACAATGCTTGTGTTTGACTTACAGCCTAATAAAGAAGGGATTTAATTATAACTTCTGGAGATATAACAGAATCTAGCTATTGGAATAGCTTGTTAAAAAGGTAAGACCAGAATACAGCTGTAGTATTGCCTCTTACATTTCTATTTTCTTTTCAACTGCCTGAAAGGACCTAAAGCTTGAGCCATTTGAAGAGGAAGTTTTGGAAGAAAATGCAAAATCTGTAAGTGCTTTTCAAGATAATGACTTTTGACATTTGATTTTCCATGTCACATATTGAGATAACAATCTCACCTGATCTCTTTTGTTAAAAAATAAAAAGAAAAAAATCACCATCCTCCCTTATCACCGAGTGATAAGAATCCATTTTAGTCAGCAGAATACATTGTGCAAGATGCAACACAACAAAATTTAGAATATGTGGGCAAAACTTTTATATTAATTTTTGCACTGTTTTCAAAGGATACAGTGAGCCAAAAACTCAGCTCACATAAGGAGTAAAAGGTGTCATTTATAAGATTTACCAAATTTGGCAGCAGTGTTTATGGGGTGGTAGCTTCTCAGCTCCCAATCACCTAATACTGCATGCATGCTTTAAATCATGGTTATACAGCCAGCCTCCAACCCTCCCTCCCAAAACCGCTATAGGAAGCCTTATCAGGAAAGACAGGAGAGCATCTAGTGTTAAGCAGTAATCAATACTACAACTTACAAAACCAAAATCATAACCAGAAATAAACGCATTTTTAATTAAGTTCATATCCCAAGATCAATTTTTCAAATACACTAGCATTCCTAAATTCTGGGCTTTGAACCTAACAAAATGCAAATCAAATACACAGGAAGAAATAACCAAAATAGATGATACATCAAATTCCTTATTTCATCACAGGAGTTGTATTAGATTTTTTCTTTTTTAAATGAGATTATAGAATATTGCTAGACAGGCTGCTTATGATGGAGGGATAATCCATGAGATAACAGTATCAATAATCAGGCAGAAAGAAGTCAAAAAGCCATACAAGAGATTTAGTTGTATTAATTAAGAAGCATGTGGTGTTTCTTTATATATTTCATTAGTAAAAACTGACAAGCTTTCATGGATGAATCAATATGTAAACTACTTACATTAGCTAAATGATAACCATAATAATTCAGGATAATTAGGTCTTCTGTACTGCCAAGTGTTTCCATAGTCCTGTTCATAAAGATTGTTCATTTTTTGCAGAAAGGTGGAGTAAAAAAAACCCCTATTCATCATTTAACATGGGCTACCTTAGGCATCTCATTCAGGTGTGAGTCAGAGCTCTGAAAGGTAAAAGACTACAAGAGCACCTCAATGGAAGTCACACTGCATCCAGTGCAGATTGTGGGAATGTCTTCTTACCCCAAACCTCACACCTGATTGCAAACAGATTAATCCAAGGAAACATGCTGACTTGATTGTTGAATATTCCAAAGACAAATATTTGCTTTGCACTCTCCTGAAAAGACGCTCTCATCCAGTCTTTGGACAACTCTCAATTTCTCTAAGATCGACACTAATTTGGGGTGTTTCCATTCTGTGCCTCAGCCTGCCGAGTTATAAAAGCTACGCTCAGGAGTTTCTACTTCTCCACTCCAAAGCACTAAAACAGGGACCGCAAGCTTCGAAGGAACTTTTGTGGGGGTTTTTTTATGATTGTTGTTTTTACTGCTTTATGATAGACTTTTCGGAGTTTAAAGTACAAGGAATTCAGAGGATGATATGGCAGTAATGTTGTAATGTTTTTCTATCAGCACATAATGATTGTTCAACGTCGAATGGCTGTGAGAGAAGAAGAAATCGAGGAATTCCGGCTTGCTCTGAAGCAGTATGTAGAATCTGCTTCTACTCAGGGTGGCTGCTTGCAGTAAGTACAATGTTATTGCCCCTGGCCTGGAGGAAGGAATGTAGTCTGATTTCTTAAATAACCTCTAAGTGGAGCTGGATTATTTATGAAGAGAGAACCTGTAACATCTTCTTTTCTGGCTGGTTATGCATGTGTGTAAGACAAAGCTTTTCAAAGACAACTAAAATCAGAAAGAGATGTCAAAGTATATGTGCAGACTTTAAGTAGTATCACAAAATGACAACACAGGCTATCCCAAAGATGCTAAACAATCTTAAGACTTCTCAGCTCTGCAGGTCATCAGTTCATGGCTTCTGGAAGCTCCTAGGCTGACACTCTTTATTGCAAAACTCATTTGCCATTCTTCATTTGTGCTCACCTGGCAAGTGAGCAACTTACCAACTTGTTTGCCAGTTCTCTGTTTGAAAGGTTTCAAAATCTTCCCTTTAGGCTGTCATTTTAAAATTTTCATTCATAATAAAGAATGGAAAAAATAAAAAAGCAAAATTTTCAATGAAATAGTGTATTTCTGCTTTGCTCCTTTTAGAATTAAATAAAACATTAGAATTGGGTTAAGAATAAATTTTAGTGACTCCCCACTGTACTGAATTTCTTAATTTAACATACCTGAGAAAGCTACTACTGTACACACTATAGACCATTATGAAATAAATATTTTTATAATGTGTACACAATACAGGATCTTCCTATATATTCAAAAGATTCAAAGGCTGCCTATCACATCCCTAATTTATGAGCCTTGTTGCTATGAGATCATCACACTTATGGTGATTGTATCAGTAGTGTTCACACAGACCAGAAAAAGAAAGTTAAGCTGGAAGAAGAAAAGAGTGACCTTTTTGCAGCGGTTCACTTGTGACTGATGAGGAAAATAAAGTTCTGTTGTGGGCCAAGAGCTGGAAAAAACAAAGAGAAGCCCCCCAGCCCCCTTCCAAAACGAACATCCAGCCAAACACTGTAGTGACTGCAAACTTGTCAGGGGGGAGAGCTTACATGACTTCAGAATGCAACTTAACAAATGATGACAGAAAATTACTTTTCTTCCCAAATTGACAGGCATTTGGTAAGTATGTAATGCCACCTACCGGCTTTTTTTCACTGGAGCCGTTTATGACATTGCCTTGTTTTTTCCAACAGTTCTTGATAGTTTTTGCTATTTTACAATGTACTTTTGCATACAGCTGGAGAAAACCAATAAAATCATATGAAATTTCTTATTACAGTATAAAATATAATCTGAGACCAGTTTGCAAGCACATCAGTAGTAAGATCAGCAATCTCACACTTGGGCACTCAGAGAAATACAGCACAAATATTTTTTGTGCTGTACATCTAAACACCAATTTGAGTACGTAAATGCCTAAGTACCCTACATGCTATAAAGCTATTATGCTCAGGATAATAGCGGGATGATTCTGTATAGAGGATCAACAGATATTCTGTGAGTCATTTTTCACCCATGATAAATTGTTAGCTGAATAACATAAGGACAAGTAAGTAATACCAAAATGTATTATTTTAAAAGTGTATCTGCAGCAGACATCAGCCTTTATACTCCATTGCTATTTGCTGCCCAAACACCTAAACTCTGTGCCACTTTGATGCACTTCTCGTGCAAAAGAATGATTTCTCACAATGTCATTCTTCAATGAAACAGCACAAGTTACCCTACAAGCTTACTTGAACTGTTCTCTATGTGCATTATGCTGTAATAGCTGATTTTCCCTGAACCACAGTTTTTTGATTAATTTTCTGTATTACTGATTAGCATTTCTTTAGATAAATTACACTATTGGAGCAATATGAAAAATTAATTTCTCAAATAAGAGTCCATCATAAGTGTACTAAGATAAAATACTAATAAATGAAAAGCCATGAAAATACTCCATGAGTTTTAAAAAAAAAAAAAAAGCTCAGATAATTTGCAGTATATTCCCCAAAATCACTTTGTTAAATTTATTATTTGGTTGTTTGTTTCTTCAAAAATCACTCCATTTGGTTCATACTCATAAGCAATTTGGAATAAGATGTGTATGTCCAATAACTGTCACGTTTGATTAAATTAGTTCTATCCTACAATTCTTAGTGTTTCCATACAGAAGCTTCCAAGTGATTCCCACTTCATTGTTTATGAGTTCTGGAAGAACAGCAATGCCTGGAATAGGTAAGTTTTAGGTTTTTTGGTTTTAGGGCTTTTTTTGTACTACAGAAAGTTTTGAAGGTTAGAGAGCAGTTGTGTAGAAGGACTGAATACAAATTACTTTAAATACTGCTAATCGATCTCTTGCTAAATACATCACAGTTAATACTTCAGAACAATACTTCAATTGCTAAAGACTAAAACATACTGAAACACATAAATAAAAATGTCAGAAAGACACAGCTAGTTTGAACAGAACAGAAAATGTCTGAAAGTGAACAGAGAAAGGTATGGCATCAGATGTATGGTACTTGATCAGAGACAAAAGAATAGGGCAATGGCAATATTACCGTAGTTCAACGATGATAATGAAAGAAATGAATGAGACAGGAGGTGCATCCAGCAACACACTCAAGGATGCAAGCAGTCATGGGGAGCTGTCCCAAAGACTCCCAAATCCACATCACAAAAACCCCTCCGACAGATTCCCGGAACGTCTGTTTTGGGACCAAAATAAGAAGTTATAGTGATTAAAAGTCCTACCAGCTGAGTTCTGGCCTGCAGCAGGCCGATGGCCAAGAAATTGAGTAGAGACAAAAATATTTTCCTTAAATACTTTTACTATTAAAAAAAAAAAAAAAAAACAAGACCCATGATCCTAAATCTGTAGACAGAAGCCGTTCTGAAGGAAGATGGAGAAGTCTCTTGAAGCTTAGTTTCCTTCCATTTGAACAAAGTCCCAGTTCGAAGTTTACTTTCAGAAAGACTGAAGAACACTGGTAACACGTCAACATACTTGGAACAAGAACTGCTATTCTGGGTCACAACCAAGAGATGAGCATCAGGGTAACAGTTAAGCATACAGAAGAAAAAGTGTGTTTAATATAATATGCAAGAACTTCACAGCTTATGGTCTCCTCTCCCACTATCATCATTTTCTAAGTTTTGAAGCACAAAATCTCTGTTATAGCATTAATTGTAAAATTTCTGATGCTCATAAAAATTTTAGCCCCTTTAAAAAACTTGATTCTTATTCTTATTTTTTACAACTATTTAGCCACCTTCAAATGAATTACAGCAAGACATTCCAAAGAAGTAATGTGGACTTCTTGGAAACTCCAGAGCTCATCACAACAATGCTAGTCCCTGGTAAATATCAATTTTCCACATTATTTTGTTTATTCCATGTGAACAGTTCTGCTATATTAGTGTGTTCCATATGCAGGACCACTGCCTAATATCACCCTTAGTGAGATTGTCTTTGGTAAAGTATGAAAGAGAAAGGGACTCCAAATGTTTTTATTTTAAGCACAGAAATGTAAAATGCATCAGCAAGAGTAAGACCCACAATGCTTTATTTTAGATAGTGGAAAGTTACGCTAGCATATACTATTTAAGAAAATATCTAGAATAAACAATACTATTCGTGATTAGTAAAATAGACCCTCTTTAAGATTTTCAGACAAAAATATGCTTGCTGATGAAGACTTCAACTTAATCATACGTACATTGACTGATGCGAGTCTTAATTACTAATAATTTCTATTTACTAACCAATTTATTGTACATGCTTCCTGCTATGTTAAAACGGAGAAAAAACAAACTACTTTTTGAAAAAGCAAGGTGTTAATGATGTCAAATTACTATTTCTAATACAAACCAATGAGCAGGCAACACCTTCTTTCTCAGAGAAATGATAGTTAAAAGAGACAGTGCAGGATGAAGCAAAGCAAGGATCAGTCCCATATTTTCAGAGGAAGGGCAGCAAAACTTTTATCTTAGGCAACACAAATCTATTACAATGAAACCCGAATTTCCCCTATGTCTGAGTAGACTAAATTTAAAATAATAAACCCCCACCTAGTAGAAAAAAAAATTACGTAGTCCCGTACCTGGGGTTTCTCCTTAAAAGAAACCAGCCAAGCCATTTTCAGACCTCATGAGCCTGATCTGAACATGCAATTATATGCCCGGGATTCCTGCAGTATCAGGAGATTGCACTTAATGAACCAGGAATCCCTTCAAATCTTTTATCTTACTGGGAAATTACTGGATTTAAGACAAACTTGGCTGTAGGAAACAACACAGCCTTTTCCCAAACATCTTTGTGTCCAAGAGCTAGGCTGAGTATGACCCAGGAGTGTTCTAGCGGTGGTTTTACTCACAGCTAAAGTACAATTACTATAAAATAAAATGTAAACATAATTTATAAATGCCTAAATATAGAAGTGTCTGAAATTGGATTAAAAATGCTCGTTAAAGCATTGACTCTGCCTGCTAAGAAGGGTTTCAGTCTGCAGCACTCTACCCTGGCAGACAGTTCCCATAGAAACAGCATCTCTCACTGTGCACTCCTCGCTGGGGGGGCAATGGGAAGTAACGCATTCAGTTATTTTTACAGTTTCATAGACTATCTATTATTTAGAAATCTGTGCAGGCATTCGAACTTTTGTTTCTTGGAAAGTACTTCCCATATTTGATCTATACAAATCATATTTGTATTTGAAAAACAGAAAATGTTCATGAAGTAAAAAATGACTGCAATGCTACCAGTATACTTCATGAAAGAATTTTAGACACCATAAAGTGATACCACTGTAAAATCAGGAAAAAAACCAACCTGTCTGCAACTAGCACATAGACAGGCTCTATTTTAAAAACAAATTTACCCTAGCTCAGACACATCTACAGTTTTTTTACACATCTGGTTAACTAAGAACTGAAACAATTTTAAATTGTGACCTGAATCTGATTCAAAGATTACAACCCAAGAGTCTTCACTCAGCTGATTAATTAAAATTAATAAGGATACACTAACCTGGCTAAGAATGATTCAGGAAGACATGGGATTTCAAGACTGTTAGATCCAATATTATCCTAAAGCAAATTCCTTTACCATCAGTTAATAGGAACCACAACCTGTCATAATCACTTGCCCACCTGTTAACCGACCAAGTTGCTTCAGGCCAATCTACCAGGGTGGCATGAATCACTCAGTCCATCTTCAGTGAATGCCTAGTCTTTATGTAAGATCTGGACTTGAGGACACTAGAAAACCTTTTGGTGAAGAAAACAAAAGCTAGGGGAAAACCATTGAGCACTCATGACACTGTAATCCATGAAATAAAATGTTAAATTGGCATTATTTTTGGCCAAAATTCATTAATCCACTGATGTGTCAGAGATTACTAGGCTTTCACAGCCCAAATTCAGGTTAGATTCTTAAGTATCTTCTCAACATTCTTCTTCAAGAATAACATTTTTCAGAAAAATGCCATAGATTGAAGGATTTATGGACACATTCACAGAAACAAGTTGTGTTAACGAAGTCAATCCCCAAACTGTGTAGTGCAAGATCTACTGAGCCTAGAACACCCCTCCGCTAAGGGGACTTGGCATCTCAGATACAGTCACCATTCCCTTCCTTCCTTCCTGTCTCTCTCCATGAATCTTGTGGTTCCTCTCTGCATAAGGTTCAACTTCAAAAGGGCAAAGGAAAGGGACTGTTGGGAAGAAGTACAAATGTGTTTCACTCCAGCCCTGTCTATAATCTGGTGATTACAGATCTTCTTTTACAGGAATGACATTTTACAAGTCCATCAATTCTCTTACTTTTGGGGCAAAACGCTCTTAATTCCTACAGTTGTGTAAAAAGAACAGCACCAGGTTTGAATAATGTCACCAGGAAAGAAAGTCATTAAAAGGCAGCACAACCACCCAGGGGACCCAGGGCTCAGCTAAAACACTGGCACACGCAGCAGAACAGGAGTGAGGATTTGTGTGGTTTGCTCTCTGGAAATCTGGGCGCCTAATTCTATGCAACCACAGCTATGACACGTTAATGCTTCTTTGGATGTTATCAAGAAGAGATATAAATTCTTGTGCTAAAGCCAACCCCCCCACACCAGTTATACTCAGCTCTCCTAGTATTTTAAGTATCCTTCCCCTGCCCGGAGAGGTTTTCTCCTTGAAAGTATGAAGCTTTCAAATAAAGTACTATTAGCTGCATATATAAATGAATGTTTCTTTATATAAGTTACAGCTATTTTATTTAGGATTTTTACAAGAGGTAGAAAAATAAATACTGTTTATTTGTTAACAAATAAACAAATAACTTCTCCTCTCTTTCAGCATCGTGGTGGGTCCTCAATAACAACTAGAAGCTGTGGTTCCAAGTAATGTTAATGTTGCATTGTTTTTCATTATAGTAACATTCATATAGCAGTGTACAGGTGTGCTGGGTTATAAATTTATGCTGTGATACTGTTTGTTATTATGGATGTGATCTTTTCCATTTTAAAATATGGAAAACTGCACATTAATTACCTTCTCTTCTTGTGACTAGTTCGGTGAAATGATACATTCTAAAAGCTGAAATAAGACAACTATGCTAAACTGTTTATTGTGTATATTCAGTCCAAACTGTCACAGAAAAGTGCATCTTGACTGGTATGACTAAGTATTTGTGAAAAATTTTAGTCTTACGTTAATAAACAATTGTTACTTAATGCTGCTGCTTTCTCCTTTTACAGAAGAAACAGGAATGAACATGAACACATATTTTCATAAATGTCTTATGCTTCAGAGAAGCTGTAAGCCATTAATTAGGAGAATAAACATAGGGACAACTTTTTGTGTTAATACAGAACTTCACTCATACAGGAAATTTTCTACCCATGACAAGGCAGTACCATTTTCTCTTCACAGCCTCTAGCCCCTATCCTCACAAGAGGAAATGTCTGCCTGTCTGCCAAGCCGCTTTGGATCCAGACGTAACATTTCACAACCAATTTGCTTTGAACCCTATGTCCTGAACACTCAGAAAATATTTTCATTAGATCACTGGCAGCTCACTGAAAAGTCATTAGAGAAACTGCTGTTAGAGCATAAATAGCCATAAACCTGGAATAGAAATACTTTCTTCCCTAAGAAGTCTTGCATCCGAGCAGTGAGTGTGTCCTCCAGCCCAAGAATGAAAGGCAAGTGACTATTGTAACCTCACACCTCCATGACAAGCTTTGGTTGACAAGCTCTACACGCTAAATGATCACTCTCTCCACTCATCTAGCAGTCCAAAGTTACAAACAGTACCCAAAAAGTAACTTAAAAATCATATTCAATAAAATATCTTAAGTATAGGATTTACCTATTTTTATTTCAACTCAACCAACACATTACCATATGTAATTAAAAGTGGGGAATTTAGACCACAAACGAACAATCTTCATTGCAGTAAGGTTCCATATTCCAGAAGCTATGACCAGGATTGAGCTCAAGATTAAGAAAGGTGTCACATTTAGGTACCTGCATGTGACCAAGGCATCTTAGCTCCTATTGTATCAATGGAGTTCTGAGGCAAAATCAGTTGCCTAAACGAAGGCATCTAGTACAGGTGAGATGCTCTAGGGTATCCCAGCTGGTCTCCAGCTCCCAGCTGAGAAGGACATGAGTTATCTATAGGCTGTGTGTCATTCACGCCAGCCCTATGCAGCTGCTTCAAATACCCTACATGTCTCAGATGACACCAGATGCCTACCATTACACAACTGAATCAAACCCTTTGCCAATAGAATCAAGGGAGCTTAGGTTCTCTAAGCAAATGTAGATGTCAGAAAGTGATGCCTACACACCTAAATTTAGGCGCCCACGTTAGAGACAAATTTCACCTTGAAATCTTTTTACAGTAACTCAGTGAAAGTGAATGCTTTTAATACTGAAGTCCAAAGCTTTCCCATATTGACATGATCCAACTACAGACCTGTTCATTCCTAAAAAGGCACCCAAATAGCCATATTACACTCACAAATGACAGATCAGTGAAAGTTTAAAGGTTCCTTGTCTTTAGCAAAGTAAAAGTAAAACTACTCGTATTCCTGAAGACCTGGCTGGCTTTTTCCCTATGCCAAGATGTCAGTCTAGTGTACGGCATGTTTTCTTTTGTCACTACTCATCTATCGACAAAGGAAATACAGCGACATGTGGTACTGCTGCAGGGTAAATCCTGAAGTGAAAACTGACACACTACACTGAGGTTTACGACATTTTTCCTTTTCACTGGATAAGCTATATTAAAATTATTCTTAAACTAACCTGCTTTATAACTTCATGTCAGTTAGGTGCTGGAAGGGGGGAAAAGTCCTAGTAGGTCATTCTCCTTTGTATATTTACTAGAAAACAAACACTTTGATGAATCATACACAAGAACATGTTTGAGAAGTTTCACTTAAAGAGTTTTGAGAGCTACACACAGAAATTGCCTGCAACACATACTGGGGAAAAAGATCCATAGGACTCACTCTAAAAAACTCCCAGTGATTAGAAAACAAACAAACAAAAAAGATTTCAGTTCTTTGTAACATTACTTGTAAACAACATACAAATAGAATACACTTGGAAGCTTATTTTAATTGACTAAATGCTGCTAAACATAAAAGAAATTCAAACAAGTTTATTTGCATAGCTCAGGGAAAGAAATCTAGTGTCTATCAAAGGCAACTTGAAAGTTTTCTGCACTATTACGATTACCGTTCAACACATTCTAATTTAGCTTCCATTATCGTTTGTGACAGAGGTTAAAAAATTGCCTTCAGTGCCCAAATGACATTATTGCAGGTCTGAATACAGGTTTTGAAGGTAATTATATTCACATAAAATAACTATTATTGATGCTTGTCAACTGAAGAATACTTCCAGGAAATAAACTACTGCTTTCCACTTCACTATTAAATACTATTCTAATTTAAGAAAAAAAAGTTACAGAATTAACTATGTATTGGTATACCCATTTACCCATGTAAGACGTGATTAAAATCTGTCTTGTTCCTCAATTTTGCCCATTACTTCCACATTTCAAAGTCAAAAACACTGGACTGGACAATTCTTTACAAAGAACTTCAAGGAATGCAATGCATAGACAGTTCTCTTGTTCTGATCCATGATGAGAGAAGATTTCTCATTTTAGTGACACTAGTAACAAGAGACTTTGTACCTTGAAAGAAGGTATGTATCCACAAAATATTAAAGAACCTCTTGTGTCAAGATGGAGATTTCAAATGAAGAAAGCAAGCAAAGTGAAGTTTGGGGGGGAGGGGGAGGGAGGGGGGAGGGATGACGACCTAGAGGAGTACGTACCCTAAGACATCTGAGATTTGACACAGCCAGTATTTGTTGTTGCATTATTACTGCTAAGGAAAGGAGGTGGGAGCAAGCAAAAAGCCCCAGTCAAGTATTGGTTTAGAATTTATGGTCAGACAAACTATATGGCTACATAACACAGACAATTCAAGGACAAAATTCTGTCACAGCAAAAGGTAAAATTATTTATTTTCACTGTAATTGTATTACCATCTCAGGCATTACAAATGGAAGGGTTGACTTTTAAAGCATTCAGGCAATTACAGGAAGAAACCGGCATTTCCATAAGTTTCACAGGGTCCTACTTTCATCTGTAGGCACCCAAGTACGTTCAAAAATCTTAAAGATCTATATCATACGTAGCTCCTTCATTGATGGATTTCGCATCTTCCAAACAACCTGTCACTTCTTGCGTGTGTCAATAAAAGGGTTGCTCTTTTCCTGTAAGATAAACAAACCCTCAAATTACTTCAGTTGTAAGAGGTCATTTAAACTAAGTTTTCATGGGTCTGCTTATAACACTTTTCTACTCCATGTACATTTAAAAATTTGATATTTTTTTGATTTATTGTTTAAGTAATGGGAACATCCAATAAAATCTGATAAAAGAAACACAGCTTTCACAGCCTCCCCAAACCAATTTGTTTTTCACTGTGAGGGTGACCAAGCACTGCAACAGGTTGTGCGATTTCTCCACAGAGAGGTTGTGAAGTCTCTGCCTGTGGAGGTACTCAAAACCCGACTGGATATGATCCTGGGCAATCTGCTCTAGCTGACTCTGCTTGAGCAGGAGGGTTGGACTAGGTGATCTCAAGAGGTCCCTTCCAAACTAAATGATTCTGGGAAATTAATTAAAAGCTACCAAAAACATGCTTAGGAAAGAAAAACAAGCAAGCAAAAAAAACCCCAAACCCAAAACAAGGCTGTAGATTATAATTCTGTCTCATCACTAAACAGATTAGAAAGAAACAGCACCTGGAAAACACTGTTTGCATCAAAACTAAAGCTGTTTGTACTTGTCCTATAGGCTTTCCACTATTAATCAACTTGTTCTCTACTTCCGTGTGGAATGCTCAAACTCTGACATCCAGCCTCAATAAGCAAAGTGTCACATAAAGCAGGCAATTTAGCATGACAGACTGGTATCACCGTACTGCACCAGAAGGAGCCTGAAATCACTGCCTTTTATGGATAAATTAGTTCTGAATTTATCTTCACTCTTTCTTTGATTCCAGATGCCTTCTCAGATTACATGGTCAAGAATTATGAAATGCTTTTCCTCCAATCTACAAGAAGTTTTAAGAAAAACCCGTAACAGGCTCAACCCTTTTATGGGATATTGGGCTCAGACTATTCTCATTTGAGATAAACCCTCTCCTGGATAGAAAAATTCCTTATTCAGTGTCACCATTTTAAGAGGAGCTATACACCAATGAGCTCTGCATTCCAAACAGACAGAGGCTTCTCCTATTTCCATGTTGACTACTCAGTCCTGTATTTCATGAAAGTCTCACTAGTAATGTTTTCCAAGAGATGCATCTAACTCAGAAAAGGAAATAATGCAGGTCTTTGTCCCATAAAATGTTTGGAGTTATTGGGGTTTTTTTCTTCTAATTTTGAAATCACTCCTCATTCTTGAAATTCAACATCTATCTTTTCACACTAACATACAAGACTTGAAAGTCAGATCCATTAGTTGACAGGCCAAGTCTATTCCTGGGTAAGATTCAGCTTCTATTCTATTCACAGATTCTTATATTTGGATTCCCATACAGAAAAACTTAGTATCTCCAAGTGCTTCCATCTTTTTATAGAAAGTGACTAGCTGGGTAGGGTTCAGGTGTACCACAAAAAACTTGTATTTCGGTATATGGCAATGGGATTTCTAACAAGGTTCATCTAGTTAACTGAGATCTTACAATGTTCTTGGAAACAATGGTAATTTTTGTCTCTTCCTTGCCAATAAGGAAACTGCTTAGTGAAAAGCAAGCTGGTATATCCATGCAGACGTGCAAAATACATCTTCAGACAGTCAACATCCAAAGAACTTGTATGTTTAATTCATGTTTAACACACCTCCAAACAAACTCCCTAACTACTAAAAATTCAACGTCTACACTAAAATTCAACACTAGAATACAACAGTGGATAGTTTCATGCCACATTAACAGCAAAACATTTACTCTAGTCAATTTTAATTCATGTTAACACACCTCCAAACTCCCTAACTACTAAAAATTCAATGTCTACACTAAAATTCAACACTAGAATACAACAGTGGATAGTTTCATCCCACATTAGCAGCACAACGTTTATTCTAGTCAATTCAGAAAAGAATTACAGACTATCACTGACCAAGTTTCATATTTATAATGTGGAACTAACTTCTGAAGTATGACTGGCAAGCTAATAATATCATCTTTATATACTAATGAGACCAGTATACTTGCAATACCCCTTTCAACGCTGTCTCCCAAGATCACACAGCAAATTCGTCAGCTTTTGCTTTCTTTTAATGAGAACAGGATTTTTTTCCTTTAGCTTCCTATTCAACCATACTTTGTACTTAAGACACCAATAATGATAGCTAAGTGATACACTTTGTGTTATTCTAACACAACATCCTGATGAATAAGGGTTTGTAATTTACCCATCCCCTTTTGCAGCTGAATACAATCAGAAAACTCATCGCTTTTTTATCTGTATGATAAATTAGCATATGCAGGTGGGGGCTTACATACATATGACTAACACAAAGCAGAGGAAAGGCTTTAGGAGCAGGCCTCACAAACAGCGAGATACTCTTATTTCTGAAGACAAGACTATATATAACTGGATACACTTATGACATCATCCTACAGACAAAGATCCTCCAGTCGCAAAACAATCTCTTAAAACACATGCAACTCATCTTGGCTTGCACCAGTTTTTACTATCCTTATTCCCCTCTACCCAAATTACTTGCAATTTAGCCACATCATGAGCAATTTTAGAGTTCATTCACTCACTGATTCCATTTCTGCAGGGGTCCTCTTTTACCTATGAACATAACCATGTGAAAGTGTATATATTACAAAAATTTGCCCCCCCTTAGAAACTCAAGCAACAGAAGAGGCGGGGGGAAAGGCAGGAAATTCAAGAGTTGAAACTTCCCTATCTGCAGGCAGGTTTTCAAACAAGTAGAAGTTTCATCTTGAGGACAAATATACAGAAAGATGTAAAAAGTAAGATCAGGGAAGGCCGATTACTGTCATATATTAGTTTAACTTTGTTTTTCCAAAGAATAGAAATTTTTAAAGTTTAAAACTGCCTCAAATTGTGGCCAGCACAGTACTCATCTAGACATACATACCAGGATAGCAATCCTATTTCTAGAAGAACTACACCCCAATGGCCTGAAAAGCAGCCTAGTATCTAGCCTGATTTGGTATTAAAATGTTTATACCCAAGAACATTTTCCCACACTTGGTGTGTGGAATGTGAACCATTAGACTTTTTTCTGTTAACGCAGGAAGTATTTGAGGATTATTTCATCTCAAAGGTTAAGGTGGCACTCCTGGATATCCTTCACACTCATCATTCATTTCTATTCATTTGTCCCCCACAACACAGACCAGAGATAACGATAACACAAACTGCATTAAGCTCATTAGTAATTTTCAAGTGGACACTGATGCGTGGACAACTTAAACACTGGAATCAGACTTTGACCAAGCCAGAAATTAATCAAGATTGTTCTCTTTTATTTTGAAGACAGAGATGGAATTTACATAGAACACCAAAGCTATGTACTGTGATTTCATAGTAGAAAGCTTTAATATGATTTCATACTGACTTTAAATTTGGAAACATACCTGATCTTCTTCCTGAAAACAAAGAAAAAACCCTTTTCCTTTGTATGGAACTTGCCATGGTAAGATGCCAAATACCAACTGGGGAAGTACAAAAGTAACAGAGCTGAACTGGACAATCTGTCTTTTGAAGGTTTTATCAATTTGGCAGGCTAGTCTGGAGAAAAATGTTTCCTATCAAATGGGTTGTCAAAACCTCCATGGCTGTTTTTGTAACTTCACTTAATACAAAAAATGCACTTACTGGCTTTTCAAGTACAATTGGATGATCAGGAAGAAACTCTGGCTTCTTCTGAGAGAGAGAAACACTTGAAAGTTTCAGAAGGAAATCTCTGCTGTATTTGATCCTTTCTGTAAATATACAAAATTACTAAGTTCAGCATTGTTGTTTAAGGCATTAAGGTTCGGAATTCAGAGAACTGATTTGGTTTCTTATAGAAGGATGGAAATGCTGCATGTGGAATATAAAAATCAGTATTAAAACCAGCAGTAATTTAAGCCTGACCTTGCATCAGAATAATTTGTAGTAAATTAGAGCATTTCACTTTAACTCTATCAAATTGATGTAGTAAATATTGAGGACTATTCCAAGCTAATAAGGGTTTGTTGTTTTAATACAAAAGAACACAAAAAGGTGAATCCAACCTCACACTACAGACAGACTCCCTGGATCTTGTTGTAATTAACAGAAACACCACAAACTGGTCTTGAAACCCTAGAAGAAAATCTGTTCGTAACTCACACCGAAGCAGCACGTTTCTATGGGACAGATAACAAAAACGGAGTGTCTCTCTTCTTGGAGCTATTAAGTTGATGTCATTCAACAGGTTGAAGTAATTAAGAGATCTGCTGCATGTAAACTGGCAGATGGATTAATACCAATGAAATAGTTCTGAAGGTTTTACACTGAATCAACAAGAGTTAGGGGCTTTGCTTAGAATGTGCATGTTATCATTCGAGTTTGTACCACTATCTCTACTCTAGCATAGCCTCAGATATGTCTACCCATGTCCGTATTTTAAGCTGATATTCTTAAACAAGTGCAGAAACAAGAGGAAAGGAATTAGGCAATGAAGGGACAAACTTTATCTTTGGTCCTTGGTGACAAAGAAGTTTGCTCCTGTCGTGGTTTAACCTGGCAGGCAGCCAAATACCACGCAGCTGCTCACTCACTGCCCCCCCCAGTGGGACGGGGAGAGAATCAGAAGGGTAAGAGTGAGAAAAACTCGTGAGTTGAGATAAAGACAGTTTAATAAAACAGAAAAGGGAGAATAATAATGATAATGATAAAATATACAAAATGAGTGATGCACAATGCAATTGCTCACCACCCGCGCTGACCGATAACCAGGTAGCAATCGGTACTTCCTGGATCACGCCTACCATTCATATACTGAGCATGACATCACATGGTATGGAATACCCCATTAGCCAGCTGGGCTGGCTGTCCTGATTATGTTCCCTCCCATCTTGTGTACCTAGCTCAGTCAGTAGGCATGGGAGCTGTCCTTGGACTAGGAGGGTACTTAGCAACAACTGAAAACATCAGTGTGTTATCAACATACTAAAATCCATAACATACTAAATGCAAAAACACAGCACTAGCAAGAAATTTAACCCTATCCCAGCCGAAACCAGGACAGCTCCCTTAGGAATAATGGGCCTCCTGTAACTGTTACACAGTCACTTGATTGACCACAGTTTTTGCTTCTCAGGCTGTAGGCTGTTGACAAGAGAGGCCACAAAGTCAACTGTGAATGTAATTTTTTCCTGCCTTTGACCACAAGTGCTTGTAGTAACTGC